>NC_056741.1:6278250-6478250 GCF_019279795.1 Protopterus annectens
GTGTGGATGGGATCCAGTGGAGCACAGCAAAGAACCACTGAGAGTACCTGCTGGATGACTCCTATTAGGATCTCCCCTTCAAAGTGCGTGGCTAGTACTGCCTTGCTGGGAAGGTGAGTGATGCCATGGGCATTACCTGCTCTGCTAAGCAGTGCAGATGTCACTACAGTAACCAGAAGAATCGCCAATGAGACCTTCTTAGCCAATGGGAAGTGATGTGAGATGCACTATGACCACAGTTTAGCAGCACAGAGAGGACTGTGTTAGGATGCATACTGTTTGCATATTTGTGCCAAATATGGAATGTTGTAGACAATGTAAAGTGGAAATGAAACACATGTTAGCAGATAACGGGCTAGAGTAAACATGCAGAGCACATGATGGTCATGCTTCCTTGGGCAGAGGTATATATATTCTGATGACAGTACGCATGTCTTGGCACAGACCATCCCTATGTTGTCCTACTGGAATACTATGGTGGCCTGTTCTGTGATATTGAATTACACAGTGGTTGTACCATATGGTAGCACAACCATTACATGGGTATGTTAACGCTATAACTATTTCTTTGCATATATGTCTACGCACAGACCATAGCCATATGTTCATATTTACAGGCTAATACATGCCACATCAAGAAAGAAAGTTCTCCCAGGTAGAGATGAATGCACTACTGCAGGCCATGTGACCATAAAAACTGATGAGACCCATATAAATAAAAGTGGAAATTCTAAAGACTGTATGTTACCTAAGATGGCACCTCGCAATGTAAATCCAATGTAAATCCAGCAGACATTATACTCATTGTAAACATTGTTGTCAGTGATGGAAGTAATCATTTTGTAAAGATGTGCAAGAGTTGAAATAAAATGTTGCAGCAAGATCTGTATGCAGTAGAAGCACAGAAACAGAATAAATCTGAAATGCTTGCGGGTACTGTTGAGATTCATGTTGTTAACAATGCAACAACATGGACAAATGTTGGTCAGGAAATATGATAATTAAAGACAACCTCTTGGCATTTAAGATTCATACTAGTTCAGAAAGCAGTGTATTGTCTGAATCTATTAACAAGGTATTTTGTCTACTAATGTGTACAAATCTCCATAGACTCTTCTTCAGGTCATAGATCCTCTGAGTTATATTCAGCTTAACTGTGACTACAGCAGGCAATCAAACCAACCAAATCCAATGGGTCAGGGTGCCTGCAAAGTATTTCTTATGATTAGAAATCATACTGTGCAGTTATAGAGTGAGTTATCTAGTAATATTACCAATAGTAGAAGTGAAGCTAATTGAGCAGTATATTTGCTAATATTGAAGAGGCATTGAGTTAAAATTGTCCAACTATGCACATAGAATAGTAGCAATATCATTATGCATGTTTGTAATCATACCTCTCAACCTGGAAATATCAAAAAGCTGGTCAAGGCCCATGGGAAAAAAGGTATAAATCTGTACACTGATTAGCATAAAAGTTGCATACATAATTACATAACCCACCCCACTCCAATGGAATTGTGGGATACCAACTTTCAAATGCAAATGGAAGAACAGACAACCAAAATAATGCACCAGAGTCCCCCTGCAGCCATTCCAATGTCCTATTACCTGGCTATTTCACCCCATGTACCATAAACACTAATGTGCATACTGTTTTACTTCTACAATGATTATTTGGATTTCATTTTTACATTTTATAGCACACTGCACAAGCACTAATAGACATCTGCTAAACAAAGCAATACTGTCTCACAATGAAAATAGACTTAGCATTAAAACTTCTCTGCCCTTGAAACTCATATTCATTGAAACAGCACCAAAACCCACACCACATCCAAGGAAAATGCATCTGGCCAGGGTGGATAAAGATTACCTTTGGGCTGTTTTCAAATCATAGACCCCTTGCACACAAAACAAGAAACATACATATTCATAGGTTCATAGGTAGGTACTAAGCTATCGGCCTGATGGCCTACGTAAGCCTAGCCAACAAGGTTCCCTGGCTTACGCCACCCAAGAAAGTTATTTTCCTATGCCACTGTTGAGCAGAGACACAGAAGTGATCCCTGGGGTGTGTTTCCTATTTCTCATCCACTCATCAAGATTTTTCTTGAAGAGTGCTAATGAAAAACTTTGCTTGACATAGATGGGTAGCCTGTTCCAGAGTATGGGAAGTCTTTGGGACAGGAAGCTATCCCTCCAGCATTTCCTGTTTATTTATTTATATATTAGGCAAGATCACCTCAGAGTAGGTGATAAGCTACTGAGTAAAGCTGGAGTTTTTTGAGATGGTCAGTGTAGGGTATCTGTTTGAGGCCAGTAATCCTCTTTGTGATGTACTTCTGTGGCCTTTCCAGCTGCTGCAGATGTCTTGTGAGGTACATTCCAAAAGGGGCATTGTACTCTATAATGGGTCTAATGAGTATCAAGTACAGGGAAACAATGACCTCTTTTTTCCTGGATGAGAACCCTTTTCTGATGAGGTGTGCCATGTAGAAGGACTTCCTGACTACTGTGGCGATGTGACTATCAAAGACAGACTACTGTCCAACTGGGTCCCAATGTCTTTATCACAACTTTAGTGTTAAGTAGACTGCTGTCTATGTAGTAGTTCATGGGTACAGAGTTTTTACCAAAGGAAATGACAATGCACTTTTTGGCATTGAGCATGAGGCCATGGCTCTGACATCAGGTATCTGTCTCAGCGAGGCCCTTCTGTAGAATTTACACATCATTTGGGGACACGACTATGGCTCCTAGTTTGCAGTCATCTGTGAACTTCATTAACCAGAGGCCTTCTGTGTTAGCCTGTACTTCGGAGAAGTAGATACCAAACAATAGAGATCCCAGGAGTGAACTCTGTGGTACTCCACTTGTCACTGGTTTGAGGTCAGATTTGGAGTGTGCAACTTTTACAGTATGGGTTCTGTCAGTGAGCCAGTTGGCAACCCATCTTGTGACGTAGGGATTTATACCTATCTTATGACGTAGGGATTTATACCTAGTTTAGTGAGTTTAGCTATAATTCCAGAATGGGGGGTGGTGTTGAAAGCCTTGGCGAGGTCAAGATAGGCTGTGTGAACCACCTTACCCTCATCTACATCTTTGCTGACTGCCTCAAAAAAGTTGATCAGGTTCAGGAGGCATGATCTGCCTTTGACAAACCCGAACTGGGTGGGATCCAGAGATTGGAGGTTACCAATATCTTTGTTTATGAGTTCCATGATGATATGTTTCATGGCCTTGCAGACCAGGCTCGTCAGTCTAATAGGGCGATAGTTCCCATAATCAGTGGTGGCTCCCCCTTTGTGGAGTGGGATAAATGTTGCTATATGCCATTCAGTGGACACAAGGCCTGATGTGAGGCTATGATTGAACATGGTGCTTAGATGGGGAGCCAGTTCATTCTGAAGTTTGTGTAAAATGCAGCCTGGGATGTTGTCCAGTCCCATGGATGCTGTTTTTTTGGCTTTAGAGAATGCAGCTTTTACCTGCGTAGTTGTGATTACAGGGACTATGCATTCTTCCTGTATAGATATGGGCCCTTTAGGGGGTGAGGGGGGGTAAAGTTAGCACTGAACCTATCTGCCAGGATATTGGCAATATCAGTCGGTTCTGTAATTTTCATGCCGTAGTGCTGTAACTCAGAGCAGATCTGGGTGTTGCCATTGAGATTCTTGACATAGCTATAGAATGCTTTTTGGTTGTCATTAGAATCAGTGGTGATTTTGTTTTTGTAGCTAGCTTTGGAGGATCTTATAAGGGATCTCAGCTTCTTACTGAGGCTGACCAGAGAGCTCCTCCACTCATGCGATTTTACTCTATTTTGCAACAATTTCCTCCTTCTGTTGTACAGTTTGTTTATGGCAGGGGACCACCAAATTGGCTTCCTTTTTTTGGAGGATAGCGTCTTGTTCTGTTTGGGATAGCACGATCCATGCACTTGTGTAAGTGCTTATAGAGTGCATTTGTGTAGGATTCAGCAGTTCTAACTGTATTGTCCATCTGCATGGGTGTCATGAAGTTCACCATTTCTTTCTTAAGAAGCATGAAGTTGGCTTTGGATAAATTTTTTATCATGGTTTCCTTAACGGTGATTAGCTTATGGTCGGATCGGACCAACGAGGAGTTGACTTCAGGAGTGGAACACCAGTCACTCATGTTGGTAATGACTAGGTTTAGGATATTGTTGGATATAGGATACATGTGTTCTTTGATACACCTTTCTGACTTTATTAAATTATATTCCTTATATAATACAGCAAACCTGTTAGACTTAGAGCACATTTTAATTTATTGTTTGAACATTTCTCCAGTAGGCAATGAAACAAATTGCATGAACCAATAATGACTAAACTGCCCAGTTCAGAACATTTTCATCATAAAAGTCTACTTACAGACACACGCACATGCACACACATGCGCGCACATACACACACATTTATATATATATATATATATATATATATATATATATATATATATATATCAAAATAGAATGACAGTAGTGTAAGCACAGCTTCTTGACTTACTCTAATTTGTGTTATCAGACCAACTCAATAGCTTTAAATGCACAACAAAATAAACTAGGTGAACTGCATGTTTTAAGACTTCCAGTTTTTAGTCCAAGTACTGACAGACCCTCCCCTGCATTCATCCTGATGCATTAAAACCATCATTGTAATCCAGGTGCTGTTAACTGGCCACTCTTGCTTCTCCACTGTCTGCAGTGGAAAAATATGTATTTTATCTTGAATGCTGGAAAATGTACTGTACTTGTTTAAACATATTTTTCTTATAATGCAGTACAGAACATAATAATTATGATTTTCTTTTCCTGAATTTGGGTTAATGATATTTGTTGCTCTTTCCAAAGAGTTGCCCTTGTGTATGACATTTTCTCACTTCTATTGTATCTGTAGCTACACCCTTGACTTGTTACACCCACCCCCTTTAAAAATACAACAACACAATACAGTATCAGCAATGTGTCTACATACTAGAACCCGCAGCCTTCTGCATCAAAAGCAAGCAATTAACCCTTTATGGTATTAACAATGCAAGCAGACTTGGCATAAGCAACACTAAAATCCTCTTCGCCTGAAGCTCTCAGCTCCTTGTAAACTCCACTTGACACTCAACTGTATCTCTCAACCTTGCAGCATAAGAAATCTGGAAAAAACAAAATTTATTGGGGCGGGGGAACAAAAGCCCAAATACCAGAGACACATTTTAAACATTGTTTGCATAATTTTGGAAAGTTGCTAGAAAAAAATGCTGTGTTACAACCATGCATTTGACTGCCAAGTCTTGGCCCCAGGACCCTGTGCACTACAGTCAGAGCACCATACCACTATGTCAAATCAGCAGTTTCCTGAAAGATAGGAAGACTGAAACTTAAATGGCTATCATTTAGTGAATTCAGTTCTCACTTCTCACCATAGCTCTCAACCTCTTAGCACAAAAAAAATGGACAAAGCCAGTAATGGGGGAATATAGAATTCAGTTATCACTTCTTACATAGCTCTCAACATTTTAGCACAAAAAACCTGGACAAATCCAATAATGGGGGAATACAGTCCTAAAATAAGGACTAATTTCAAATACTGATCTTATAAACTTAGAAAATTGGTAGAATAAAAGGTTTTGTGTTATTATTTATTTTCTAAAGAATATGAAGTCTGAAAATCAGATGCCTGTCATTATTTAGTGAATTTAATCCTTCAGTGATTTGCCACAAAAATCTAGAAAATCACAGCTGTTATGAGGAACAGAACAAAATATGAGAGTTTTCACAAGTGGTGGTGGGTAGGGACTTTAGGCTCTTGTTACTTGTACCCAATGTACTGGGTTTGAGGCTGAGTACATTTAGCCACCAGGTATATTCACCTGGGGCATTACACACACACACACACACACACACACACACACACACACACACACACACACACACACACACACACACACACACGCACACACAATTAAGGTGGACCCTAAAACCTGATACGGTGGTTGGGAGGTATGTTTGGAATGGGCTGTATAGGAAGCCTTACAGTATGAACAATACAAATAAAGCAGTTTAGGTGAAATTTCAGAACCATAACTATCAAACGACTGCACATGCACCTAAAATTGCTATTCCTTTTTGTAAAAATATGTTGACTTTTTTACTTCTTTGGTTGTCTGCAAGGAAAATATTATATTAACATTATAGAGCATGCCAGCTGTGCATACTTTGACATGAGTTTTGTTTGTATTCAGAGGTAAACTGAAGAAGAATGAAAGCACATGTAGCTGAGTAAATATAGCTAAGATGACTGTACATCTGGAAGATGTTAATATATTTTAGGATTTTTGGTTGAGATTGTACTACTTAAGAGCATAATTTGCATTTTATGAAGTTACTACACTGAATGAGAAAGTCTTGCAGTTGAAAAAAAGTATAAATCTCTGTATAAACCTTCAGGTATATGGGACATATTTTGAATTCTAATAATCTCAACCCAATCCAGACAAAGAACAATTGTGGATATGAAAAATCTTAATTTTAAGTGATGACTGCAAACTGGGAGCCATTATTGAATCCCCAAATGATGTAGATACTCTACAAAAGGGCCTTACAGAAACAGATGCTTGGTGCCCGAACCATGGGCTCAAGCTCAATGACAAGAAATGTATAGTTATTCCCTTTGGGAAAAACATGTATCCGTGAATTATCACATAGGTGGCAGTACACTAAACACCGAAAGTGCGATAACAGACTTAGGAACACAGGTGGACAGTGGTCTCACCTTTGATAACCACATTGCCACAACAGTCAGGAAATCCTTCTATGTGGCACACCTCATCACTAAGGGCTTTTCATCCAGAAAAAAGGAGGTCATTGTCCCACTGTACTCATCCCTCATTAGACCCATTATAGAATACAAAGCCCTGTTTGGTATGTACCCCTCAGGACATCTGCAACAACTGGAAAGGCCGCAGAAATACCTCACTAAAAGAATACAGGCCTAAAGCAGATGTTCTACGCTGACCGCCTTAAAAAACTCCAGCTATACTCTGTCGCATATCGTCTACTCAGAGGCGATCTTTGCTTAACATACAAGGCCATGTCAAACCCAGAGCTGTTGGACATGCTACACTTAAAGAAATCCCAATCCCTCAGAGCCACATGCTCCAGGGATCTAAACCTTGTCATCACAATAAACAAAACATGCTGGAGGGATAGGTTCCTGACCCAGAGACTCCCCAGACTCTGGAATAGATTGCCCAAACATGTCAAGCAGAGCGCCTCTTTGGCCCTTTTCAAAAGGAACCTTGACGATTGGATGGGAGAAAGGAAATTCACCCCGGGGATCACATCAGTTGCCCTGCTAGACAGAGGTCCAGGGAAGTAAATAGTGTGGGAAGAAATAGCCAGGGAATTGTTATGGCTAGGCTTGTATAGGCCCTAGGGCTGATAACCTAGTACCAACCTATGAACCTATAAACCTATTCCTTATTTGATTCCTTGTATGTAGTAGTATTTTTCAAAACTTATGTCAAACTTTTGAGATTAAACATTGACTCATAGGAAACAATTAGTCCATATTAATAAGCTTTGATCATTAGAGCAAGGCACAAGTTTTGGGATGGGATGCTTAAGAAACTGGTTTCTGAAACTCAAGCACTGAGATTCTATGATGTCACACAGCCCATTACTCTTCCCATAGATACTACTCTGCAATGGATTGTGGCAGTTCTATTGCAAGAAGGAACACCAATAGTATTTGAGACAAGCGCCTTGGCAATTCAATCATATTACAGTCAGGATGACAAAGAAATGTTACCCATAGTTTTTGGTTGTCAAACGTTGTATGACTATATTTTTGGTAAAAAGAGGCAATGTTCATACCAGATCAACTGCTGACTCAAAGCATATTTAAGAAGCTTCTATATGATGCTCCAAGACTAAAACAATGCCATCACCTTTGCAAAAAAAAAAAGACCAGGGCATTCTTTGAACTGTTTCTGTACTACCTACATCTACTGAGATGATAGACTAGTATAAAGTCAAAATAAGGAAAGACTAAATTGCAGCTGTTACTAGAAATAAAAATGAATAAATGTCTAGGCAATGTTAAGACACTATATTACACACTCATACTTCTTTATCATACTGATGCAGGTTTACGAGTCTACAAGTTTTAATATTCCAAGGTGAAAGGGTCATTATCCCTAGTTATTTATTTGAAGCTATGTTGAATAAAATTTATGAATCACATTTATAACTAAATGTAATGAAAGGAATCATAATATCTTTTATTGCCCAAGAATGTCTGCATAGATTGAAAAAATAATAGAAACAAAGCCAGTGATTCAATAAACTCAGTGTAAGCTTCGCGGGAAGCCTACACGGAGTTTACACGTTAGCATGATGAATAGCAGTGCTAATTGCATATTCATGCTGCTCATTACACTTACATGAATATAAACATTGTTTTATGCCCAGCAACAGTGCAACAGTGCTAGAAATCATGCTGAGCAGCACAAGCACAGAAAGAAGAAGCTTTAACATTTGGCTATGAGCAAACCTGTTCAGCAAGATCATACAGACAGCCACAATGACTACAATGGTTGAAAAAAATGCAATTATAGTAAAGGAAAGTGTACTGAGTGCAATCCACACTAAAACAATTATTTGAAGAATGCAATAATGGAGGGGACAGAAATGGCATGGGCAACTAAAAGGAAAGGTACACTGAGCGGAAAACATAAGCTGATGAAAATGTGCACAGACATGAATTATAGGAATGAATAAAGAGGAAGAGAACATTGTAAATATAGAAATGTGGCAGCAAATGTAAGTACAGTGAGTTCATGGTCAGAGCACAGGTTAGCTGGGTTCAAATTCTGCAGACTATACATTTTGGTAAGGGTGTCACACTGTCATTGCTCTCAAAACTTTGATTATAAAGGTAATACTACATATAGTAGGTTGATTGATAGAATGGTATAATTGCTGCGTGTATGCATTTACTTTTGTAGGTATCATAGTTCATTAATGACTGACATATGAACCACAGCTGATTATATTGTGACTGGTTTGGCATGACAAATATGATTATGTAATAATATCTCTGATGGACAGAATAGTTTACTGACAATCTAGAGCCTTCCCATAACTCAATCATAACTGTAAAACAGAATGCATTGTGAGGTATGTATCATAACTCCAAACTCTATTAGTAAATATACAAGAATATAGTATTTCTAGCTTGTAGAGTTATAGTCCCACTATATCCCTCTACCTTTTTACTCTGTACCAGTTAGCTACCCTCCCTCTATCCCCACTACCAAGACTCTCACCTACCACCTTCTCCACCTTCACTTACCTTAACAATCATCTCTCCACTGATTGTTCTCCTAGGGCTCACTCCTACTGTGGCTCTTCCTCTGGTTCCTTACCCCTGTCAGCATCCCTCCACTCCCTTTTGGCTAGCATGACTCTGCTTCTAACCCTATCCACTCACCCCTTTGTCCCTACTTTTTCTTACTCATTTCTCTCTTCCCTCTTAAGCCTGGTGGTATTAAACTCTGATGCTGACTAAGTACTCATTGTCTCTGTGCTCTCCTTACTTCCTGTGATACACTAGTCACTGCCCGTCATTACCTGACCCCACATATCCTTACCCTCCCCCTCCTTTCCTATGACCTCTCCTATCCTATAAATATACCTCTCCCTTTGTGCCGCCATCTTTACACCCAGGTCTATCCCTTGGCTGCTGTGCGCCCCCAGCTCTGGTGTACATACTTTGTTTGCCCTACCTGCTCGTACGGCACTAAAACTCTGAAACTGCCCTGTCTTATTGGCAAGAAACCTTAAACCATCTTATAATTGCCGTCTTCACCCTAAGCTAAGGAATTGAATCTTCTCCCGCCCTGAGCAACAGCCCCTCAAGGACAATACAAGTGAAGATATTACCCTACCTGCTCATACGGCACTAAAACTGTGGAACTGCCCTGTCTTATTGACCAGCAACCTTAAACCATCTTATAATTGCCATCTTCACCCTAAGCTAAGGAATTGAATCTTCTCCCTCCTTGAGCAACAGCCCCTCAAGGACAATACAAGTGAAGAATTTACCCTACCTGTTCATACGGCACTAAAACTGTGGAACTGCTCTGTCTTATTGGCCAGCAACCTTAAACCATCTTATAATTGCTGTATTCACCCTAAACTAAGGAATTGAATCTTCTCCCGCCCTGAGCAACAGTCCCTCAAGGACAATACAAGTGAAGAAATTGCCCTACCTGCTCGTACGGCACTAAAACTGTGGAACTGCCCTGTCTTATTGGCCAGCAACCTAAGACCATCTTATAATTGCCGTCTTCACCCTAAACTAAGGAAATGAATCTTTTCCCGCCCTGAGCAACAGCCCCTCAAGGGCAATACAAGTGAAGAAAGTACGTGTTATATAACTTCCATCTGTGGAAGCAACATTGTATAAATTACTGTAGGTCTTAAAGTATAATCCATTGCTAGGACGGCCAGTAGCCATAACTTTAATTTTTCTTCTTCTTAGCCTACCTCCCCTCCTATACCCTTGTAAATACATTATATCCTTCCCTCCTCCTCAAATTTCAAGACCTGCTACCTCCCAAAAAGAAACTGTTGTAGCTATACAGCGTTTGTCCACTAGATGGCAATCTTCTGCTAGAGCTATCATTCTGTCTTGCAACACAACTCACAAGAATATAGTATTTCTAGCTTGTAGAGTTATAGTCCCACTATATCCGTCTACCTTTTTACTCTGTATCAGTTAGCTACCCTTACTCTAAACCCACTATCAAGACTCTCACCTCCCACCTTTTCCACCTTCACTTACCTTAACAATGAGCTCTACACTGATTGTTCTCCTAGGGCTCACTGCTACTGTGGCTCTACCCGCTCCATTCACCCTGCTGGCTCACTCCGCTCCCCTACCCTGCATCCAATTCCTACCCGCCCCCCCCAGGACATCTACATTTATACACACTAACCACACCCTTTATCCATACAACCAATTACATCGCCCAACCCCTTAAGTGCTACAACCCACTTTCCACTAATCATTATCTTACTAGACTAACTGCACTTCTACCTGTATACTGACCTACACACATTACGTCTACAATGCCACCTAACATTACCCTTACACACTGGAAACACTTACTCCTACTATCACTCCTACCTATTTTAGCTATACCATACCTACTTACTTTCTATGAACACCTTATCTACCTACACTTTCATAACCCCATGAAGCAAACATCCACACCAACACTTTTCACCCCTCATAGCCATAATCACACATCCTATCCACCTAAGTATTTATCAGCCAAATTTCATAGACTCACTCACATCACATACCTTAGCCCTAAAGCTAGAAAACCCCAGAACTTAATTTGTAAAGGCTTACTTCTCACTCTGGTAAAACAAGTCCACTCCCTAATTGATGGTGACATACACCAAAACCCCTGCCCAAATTCTACCACTAACACAAAGCCTAACACCCCAATGTCTATTAATGCACATCTGCTTAACAGACCCTCTAACTCTCTCCTGATAGCCCATCTAAATATTTGAAGCATAAATAATAAAGTTGCCCACCAACACGCCCTCATTTTTGTACATTCATGTGACATCCTCTGTCTCTCTGAAACATGGTTCAAGCCAACAATACAAGATACTATTGTTATCCCCCCAGGTTACAGTATCCTGAGAATTGACCGTAACTCTAAGAAAGGTGGAAGTGTAGCTATTTTATATAAATCTGAATTACAAGTCACCTCCATAGACTCTAAACCTCCTCTAACTAGCAATGCAGAAAGTCTTATCTCTAAAATTAAATTCAACAAATGTAAATCCATCTATATAATCTGTATCTACCTTCCCCCAGGCAATAATATCAACACCTTAGAGACCATCCTAAGTTGGCTATCCACCACCTACCCTCAAGAAACCATAATTCTTGGCGACTTTAATATAAACTGGAGGTGTAGTACGTCTCAACAGCCTTCTACCCATATCAACCTATATGATTTTATGCAAACTATTACAACCCCCACTAGAACCAATAAACATAATAACAATCACAGCACCCTAGATTGGATTCTCACAAATAGTCATCACCAATCTTACAAAGTAGGTACCCTCCATGAAGATATAAGTGATCACTCACTCACCTTCTTAATCAGGTATAAGACTGACATCCTAAACCCAACCATTTATAAAAAAACAAGGTCTAACAAAAACTTTAACCCCGACAGCTTTCAAAAAGAACTCTTAGCCTGCAACTGGTCACTCCTGAAACACCTACCATTAGAAGACGCCAGTAAATACTTTAATTCTAAATTTTTAACCATTCTAGACTACCATACCCCCAACACGAATAATAAGAAGCAAGTCTAAGCCAGTCCCATGGCTCTCCAAAACTATCAAACAAAATATCCTCCATAGAAACAAACTCTGAGCTAGGTGGCGCACAACCAAAAGCCCAACAGATCAACTAAAGTTTAGACAATTAAGAAATTAAACTAAAAAAGCCATATTGACTGACAAAAAAAACTTTTACTGTCACCTCCAACAAACCCACCAAAATAAACCTCAAAAATTCTGGTCTGGTATCAATAAACTTTTACACCCAGGTCGCTCAATTACACCCACCCCCACAGGCTCAAATCTCAATAGCCCTATTCAAATTGCCAATTCTTTTAACACTTTCTTCACAGACACCATTCAGTCTTTGACCAATCAACTATCCCCTGACACTACATCTTCTTCCACTGATATCCCTAACAGCCCCCCCACTATTTAAATTTCAACCTGTTCCTACATCCTTTGTCTGCACCCTTATTCAGAAACTTAAACCCACCACCCTCTCTGCAGATCAACTACCTGCAGAATACCTTCAATAAGCCACTAAAGCTATAGCCTACCCCATATCCATCCTCATTAACAGAACTATTTCTGAAGGAACTATTCCATCAATCTGGAAAATCTCACATATTATCCCCTGCATAAAGGTGGTAATTCCAAAGATTTTTCTAACTATAGGCCTACAGCCATATTATCCCCACTGGCAAAAATCATGGAGAACTGCATTCATAAGCAACTATTAAACCACCTACTAGAAAACAACCTATTAGCTACCTGCCAACATGGCTTCAGACCATTTCATAGCACCACCTCTGCTCTCTTATCCTTCACTGACTGCATTAATAAAAATCATAATAATGACACTCTATCCTCAGCCCTCTTCATTGATCTGTCAAAAGCCTTAGACATGGTCAATCACCTGCTACTCATAAACATACTTAGAAACTTCTGACTGGATCCACTTGCTATACAGAGGTTCCAATCCTATTTAAATAACAGAAAACAGGCTGTATTATGGGAGAATAACTTGTCTTCCCACCTCCCAATTGCCGTTGGTGTCCCTCAAGGCTCCATATTGGGTCCTCTCCTCTTTTCTATTTTTACTAATGACCTACACTCTGTATTACCTCAAGCTACCTGTATCCAATATGTGGATGATTCCACATTAATATGCTCAGCCTTTTCACCATCACAACTTCAGTCCCTAACCCAAGACATGTTCAGCAGAGTAGAGAATTGGCTTCTTCACCAATGTCTCATCCTGAACCCAAACAAAACAAAAATGCTACTATTCACTCCCACCCACAGACCCTCCCCACTGAACTTCACTGTCACATCTAGCAATGGTACTATCATATCTCCCGATTCTCCCATAAAACTACTTGGAGTACTAATCGACAACAACCTTACCTTTGAGCCCCATATTAACAACACTATAAAAACAGTAAACAAGAAATTAGGTTCCCTCTACAGGATCAAACCTTTTCTGACTCCACTAGCCAGGATTACCATTGCCCGCACCCACTTAATCTCAGCCCTACAATATGCATCCCCTATCTATACTAAACCATGTAAAAGCAATCTCAACAAGCTGGCTATTTCCTACAATAATATTGCCAGATTTGCTACTGGGTCTACCTATAGAACCCATCATTGCAATAATCTTAATCAACTCGGATGGTTAGAGTTGTCAAATCTTATTCTATTGAACCAACTTACTATTGCTCATAAGATTCTGTATCAATCTACAAATAGTCCAATACTCACTAACCTAATCACCCCCTACAATAACCTAAAGACCCTGTGCTCTTCAAATAAATTACTTGTAAAGATAGGTAAAACCTACAATCTGGCCAGAGTCTCTCTATTCTGTAACAGAGTGGTTAAAATCTGGAACACCCTCCCTAATGACCTAACCTCCCTACCCACAATTACCCTATTTAAAACCAAACCATACCTTAAATCAAACTGGCTATGCCCCTGTGCAAAGCCAGACTAACTACCTCCCTTGTGTCCAGACATTAATCCTCTCACTCACACAATCTCATTAATATTTTACTAACAATAATGTGTGTGTAATCCTTTTAGTTTAAAAGTGCCTTATTTTACTTACCTTTATATATTTTCTGTATGTATATTCATACTTATGTAACTAGGAATGTATTTTTTGTAACTAGGAATGTATTTTTCCCGGCTCATAAGCTAATATGTAATGTACTGTTATAGTTTGTCAAAACTTGCTATTGTACCTGTGTTTGTGTAATACTATTCTGATGTGCAGAGCTTTTCTCCCTTGGCCTCCACTGAAAATGGACATATATCCAGTTGGACCAGCCTGATCAACAAATGTAAAATAATTAAATAAATAAAGTCATGAAAGTCTATCCATTTCCAGTATATTGTCAGACATTAGTACTGCATCAAAGCTGAGAATGCATGAGCCAAGACCTCTCAATGTCACACACATACAGGCCTTCATAGGTTCATAGGTTCATAGGTTGGTACTAGGCTATCAGCCCTAGGGCCTATACAAGCCTAGCCATAACAATTCCCTGGCTATTTCTTCCCACAGTATTTACTTCCCTGGAACCCTGTCTAGCAGGGAAACTGACGTGATCCCCGGGGTGAATTTCCTTTCTTCCATCCAATCGTCAAGGTTCCTTTTGAAGAGGGCCAAAGAGGCACTCTGCTTGACATGTATGGGCAATCTATTCCAGAGTCTGGGGAGTCTCTGGGTCAGGAGCCTATTGCTCCAGCATGTTTTCTTTATTGTGATGATAAGGTTTAGATCCCTGGAGTGTGTGGCTCTGAGGGATTGGGATTTCTTTAAGTGTAGCATGTCCAAGAGCTCTGGGTTTGACATGGCCTTGTATGTTAAGCAGAGATCGCCTCTGAGTAGACGATATGTGACAGAGTATAGCTGGAGTTTTTTAAGGTGATCAGCATAGGGCATCTGCTTTAGGCCTGTGATTCTTTTAATGATGTATTTCTGCAGCCTTTCCAGTTGTTGCTGATGTGTTGAGAGGTACATACCAAATGTGGTATTGTATTCTATAATGGGTCTAATGAGGGATGAGTACAGTGGGACAATGACCTCCTTTTTTCTGGATGAAAAGGCCTTAGTGATGAGGTGTGCTGCATAGAAGTATTTCCTGACTGTTGTGGCGATGTGGTTATCGAAGGTGAGACCACTGTCCACCTGTGTCCCTAAGTCTCTTATCACACTTTTGGTGTTTAGTGTACTGCCACCTATATGGTAATTCACGGGTACATGTTTTTTCCCAAAGGGGATAACTATACATTTCTTGGCATTGAGCTTGAGCCCATGGCTCTGGCACCAAGCATCTGTTTCTGTAAGGCCCTTTTGTAGAGTATCCACATCATTTGGGGATTCAATAATGGCTCCCAGTTTGCAGTCATCTGCGAACTTTTTAAGCCAGAGTCCTTTAGTGTTAGCTTGCACTTCAGAGAAGTAGATACCAAACAAGAGCAGTCTCAAGACTGAACCTTGAGGTACTCCACTTGTCACTTGTCTGGAGCTGGATTTGGAGTTGGCTACTTTTACAGTGTGGGTTCTATCAATAAGCCAGTTAGCAACCCATTGGGTGACGTAGTGATTAATGCCCAGCTTAGTAAGTTTATCTATGATCCCAGAGTGGGGGAATGGTGTCAAAGGCCTTGGCAAGGTCTATATAGGCTATGTGCACCACCTTACCCTTGTCCATGGCTCTGGAGACTGATTCAAAGAAGTAAATCAGGTTCAGGAGACAAGATTGGCCCTTCACGAACCCAAACTGGGTGAGGTCTAGTGTTTGAAGGTTGCCAATGTCTTTGTTTATAAGTTCCATGATAATTCGCTCCATGACCTTGTAGATAAGGCTCATCAGACTGATGGGATGGTAGTTTCCGGGATCCAAGGTGGATTCCCCCCTTGTGGAGTGGGATAACTGTAGCTCTGCATCACTCAGTGGGCACGAAACCTGAGGTGAGGCTATGACTAAACATAACATTTAGGTGAGGTGCCAGTTCATATTGTAGTTCATGTAGTACACAGCCTGGGGTGTATTCTGGTCACATGGATGTTGTATTCTTAGCTTTGGAGAGTGCGTTTTTTACCTGAGTGGCCGTTATTACCAGAATTTGGCAATCTTCCGGTATTGAGATGGGCCATTTAGGGGGTGAGGGGGGGGTGAAGTTGGTACTGAATCGATCTGCCAGGATATTGGCAATATCCTTGGGATCAGTATATTTAATGCCATTCTGTTTTAGCTCATAGCAGATCTGAGGATTGCCATTTAGATTCTTCACATAGTTATAGAAGGACTTGTGGTTGTCTTTGGAATCTTTGGCAATTTTATTTTCGTAACTTGCTTTGGTGGATTTTATGAGGGATCTCAGTTTCTTACTGAGGCTGGTAAGGGAGTTTTTTGCATCCTGGGATTTTTCTCTTTTCTGCAACAGTTTCTTCCTCTTGTTGTAAAGTTTGCTTATGGCAGGGGACCACCAGATCAGCTTCCTTTTTTTGGATGAGAGCATCTTGGTTCTATTTGGGATGGCACGATTCATGCATGAGTGGATGTGCTCGTACAGTGCCTTAGTGTAGGATTCAGCAGTTGAACTTTCAGTTCCTGTCTGCATGGGTGTCATAAAGTTTGTCACGTCTGACTTGAGTAGCATGAAGATGGCTTTGGAGAAGTTTTTTATGGAGGTTTCCTTACTGGGGGGGGTGGGGGTGGGATGTGGATGTCAAGGGTGATTAGCTTATGGTCAGACCTGACTAACGAGGGGGTGACCATAGGTGTGGAGCATCGATTTCCCATGTTGGTAATGATCAGGTCTAGGATATTGGAGCCCCTGGTGGGACTATGGATTAGTTGATCAAGGGCTTTGGAATTTATGAATTCCAAGAACCGTTGGGCAAAGGTGTTGGTACATGAGTAGTTTTCCCAGTTAATGGCAGGATAGTTAAAATCACCCAGTATTAGGGTGTATGGTTCTATCTTAATATTTTCCAGTATGTTTAGAAAGGTGTAGTGAGAATCTTGGGGTATGTTGGGGGATCTGTAGCAAGCTACAATTTGGATTGCAGTCTTACCTAGTGTTTGTTGCACCTGCAGAATTTCAGATGCATAGTGTTGGGCAACTAGCCTGGTGGTGTGAATATCCTTTGTGAATATTGACACTCCTCCACCTTTAGTGTTTTGGTCCTGGTTTGGTGGCCGAAAAGTTTGGTAAGAGTTGTAGCCTGGTATTGCAGGGGTGCTCTCTGGAGCCTTGAACCAGGTCTCAGTTACTGCACAGATATCAATGTTCTCCATTGTTAGGAGTGCCTCGAGATAGTGCATTTTGAGGTTTAGACTTCTAGCATTGAGTAGCATTTGCATGCTTGTACCTGTTCCAGTGGTGGTTTTGTCCTTTGAACTTTGCCTAAAAAAGGCACTATAGGGGTGGCAAGAGCCTTAGCCAGTAACCTGAATCCCAGGGGCGACAGGTGCAGACCATCGCTGGCAAAGCATCGTGGTCTGTTGATCATGTCGTCCCAGGCAGACAGATACTGGATCCCCTTTGAATGACACCAGAAGCTTAGCCAATTGTTGAAGTCAATCATTTTGTCCTTATATTGTGGTATCATTCTGGGTGAAGGCAGGATGCTACTCAGTGCTAGCCTGATTGAAGTATAGCACCAGTCACTCTTTGAACTGCATGTTTTTAATGACCATGGCTCAGAAGCACTTCTATGGCACTGTAGAATGATCACTGTGACAAAAGACGGTAATGTCAGCACAGCTAGCTGGCATTTTGTAAATAATTATATGTCATTTGTGAATACCAAACTAATTCATATAAGATGCTTGTATTACAAATGTATTAGAACTGTATGTCATGTGTATGTCAAACTGCTCCGTACAGGTGTTTGTGTTAAAAAGGTATTTGTAAAGTCCTGTGTTTAGAGTGTATCCAATGTGTGGCCTACTGAAAGAGAACAGAAATGTACATGCACTATTGTAACTGTTTAAATGTATATATTTTAATAGTGGAAACTGAAATACAGGAGGTTATCCTCAGTCAAGCAAACTTGAGAAAAATATCTGAAATTAAATTACTTTATAGGCTAGGCCATAAAGATCTTTCAATGCAGCTAGAGACACAAAGTCTATACTAGGAAGCTCTCTGTATTGTCTCTGCAGTGAACTAAATATACTTTGGAAGCATGAAGGAATGCAATTGTTTTAAGACTTCCAGCACCTGTCAAACATATGAGCAAAAGCCCTTGTATGAGTATTTTTACAGGTAAATGATAAATACTGCCAGCTTCAGCAATGGAGGTTTTGCCTGGGAACTAGGAATCAGATGACAAGAAGTGATGTAATTTTGCAAGCTATCCCAGCTATATTTTTGATATTATTTTGAGAAGTCTCTTAGGGTGACGGAGCATTCTGCATTCTGTCTTGGACCTGTCAATAACATTAAGAACCATTCACCATATCTGCCTTACTCTATTAGTAAGTTTTTAAGGTATAGTAATTCTCTTAGTTGCAGTCAGGAATATAGTGAAGCTTAGTTTTTTTATTTGTGTGAGCCTGTACTGCAATGTTATTTTAAATATTTCCTGTGGTTTTGAACTCTAATGTCATTGTGAATATATAATAAATATTTTTCTCGTTTTTTTTATTATTTATTATTAAATATAGTTAAACCTTTAATTGTTGCTGATCTGTGTAGAGATATTTAAGTTTTCTAGAGTACTTGCATATTTATTTGGTGACACTGTGTGGGCCACTCCTAATAGCGTTGCTCTTGGTCAAGCTACCATTTGTATTAGTATTAATATTACGCAGTAAGATTGGACACCCTTTGTTAAGAGCCATAAATTAGCTGATAAGGAGTGACTGGTGGCAGTGGTAACTACCTTATAGTCTAGGCAGAAAGGTACATAGCTAGTAAACTTGTGCCAGCCTTTCCCAGGTGTGTGTGTGCGTGTGTGTGTGTGTGTGTGTGTGTGTGTGTGTGTGTGTGTGTGTGTGTGTGTGTGTGTGTGTGTGTGTAAAGCAAACCTTAAAGAGTGTGTGTATCAGCTACTTTGGCAGGGACACAAAGCACTGGTTGGACAGAGAGCTTGCTGGAAGTCTTGGCTTGGTCACTCAGCTGAGATCTCAACTCTATAGCTGTGCCAGTGGGGATTCTTATTGGGGATCTGGAGAAAGAGGGAGAAACGAGCCCCAGACTGACTGTGGTCTCTGTGTACTCTTAAGAGAAATTGCACTTGATGCAGAGAGCTGCAACTGGAAATACTGTGTGCACCTCCTATCCTCCCAGCGAACATCCCCCACAGGTGCCAGTGGTGAGGATTGAGGCTCATTGATTACTGGTTCAGTGGTGGGTCGTCACAATCACCTGTGTGGAAATTTATGCTTTCTCTTTTACATACATTTGAATCCCACCTTGCACAAATTACTTTTAACAGTGTGTAAGTCCCAACAAAGTATGTTCCACGTCATCCCATTGATCCCACTAATGTCACGGCTTAAAAGCAAAGCCATTGAGCATCTCAGTGTTGGACATTGGGAAAAGTGTGACCAGGAATAGCATCACACAAAAAAATAAAAAAGTAATAAAAAAAACATAAAAAAGATAAAAAAAAGATAAAAAAAAGGGAAACGGTGGCTAAACAATTAGTTCTGGATTTGAACCATCAGATTATTTCACTTAAACAATAGTGGGTTATCTCTCTTTGCCACAGACACAGCTTTGCCATAGCAGTCAATTCATGTGCATAGAAGCAATTCACATTTCCTGTCTGTAGATCATTATGTATAATGATTCTATTCAGCCACTGTAGCTAGTTAGCACATGCATATAAATACTGTGAGAACTGTGCCATTTTGTACAGTCAGCCAGAGTGAGTGCAGGTATGAATGGAGATGCACGTAAGTGTGTTTGAAGTTATGTGTGAATCAGTTCACTTAAATATATGCCCCAGTTACAGTTCCTGACATGTTTACGTACAATAAACATATTGAACCCACACAACGCTTCATTGTCTCTTTTGAATGCATGAGACAAGTGACGTGATGTCAGAAATGGCATGTCTAAAATGACATGGTGCCAGAATGGGACCCAAAGTTGAACCAAATAACAAGCAACAAGGCACACGCTGGAGGGAACTTGCCAACAGGTCAGTGTTATTCAGTGGTACTGAAGATTTTTCAGTCATCAAATGTGAGGCAAAGCATTCAAAACATTCAAAATAATTGCCAAGATAAATGAAATGCCCTAAATTGTGACATACTGATAAAAATATTCAAAATAAATACAAAAGTGTTTGAAACAATTCCTGAAATGTTTAAAATAGACGTAAAGGCTAAAATAACCACATTTTTTTGTAATGTACTACTTTTTTGCATTAATTAAAGCTATTCCAAGTGTCTGAAGTTTCTGGAATGGTTGCATCATTTGCAGTGTCAAAGTAAAGCCTTTTCAAAGAGATTGCTGTGCATTTATAGATAATTACAAGTACCTGGGCTATGCTTATGTTTAAATGTATTTTGCTGTGATGTCAGAGGGATTTCACAGACCTGAACCGCTGGTGTTTGATAATAATATTGTGGAGAACTGGCAAGTGTTTGAGCAAGAATATGATATTTTCATACAAGCTGCTTTTTCTGATAAAGATGCATGTACAAAGGCATTCATACTTCTTAATTTAGCAAGCTCGTAAGCCATTGAGAGGGAACGTTCATTATGCACCTGCCATGTATGCAGGGGAGGTGGAGGACCAATATTGTGATACAGGATGAAATGCTGGAAGACCCTGAGTGCTTAAAACATAATGTAACCCTCAAACGAATATTCCAATGGAAAGGCACATACTTTACACTAGAAATCAAAAGCCTGGTGAAACTATAGCAGCATATATATTACTGACGTGAGAAATAAAGCAAAAATGTGCTGATTTGGTGATTTGCAAGATTAGTTGATAAAGGACAGATTTGTGTGTGGTGTTGATACAATGAGAAAGATTTTGCTTTAAGATAGTGATTTAGCATTGAGCAAAGCCATAGAGATTTGTCAAATACAAGAGCTTACAGAAAAGCACACAAATATGCTTACAAATAAGATAAGCATGCACACAGTGTCGACTAGTGTGAATGTCAATAGTGTGCAACATAAGATTAGGTGCAAATGGTAATATAAGCAACAGGGCATGGTAGGACTGAATTTTAGCCATAAACAGAATGGGACCACTACAAACAAACAATCTTATTGTTAACTGCCGTAATTGTGGAGGCAACCATGAACCTAAACAAGAAAAGTTCTTAGGTTTTGGTCAGCAATCTCACAAATGTAAAAAGTGGAATCATTCTAAAAGGCTTTGCATGTCTAAAGTACCGCAACCTTTTAATAAAAGAGAGTCTGCAAAGAAGCAAGTAGATCAGTTAGAAAGCCACAAGCAAACTTTCTAAGTTGATGGTGTATCTATTGATGAAACAATTAATACAGAGAACTATCAGCCAACTGGTAGTGTGAAAGCAAAGAGTGAAATATTTTGTACCATTTGGATTAATGAGAAACCTGTAGAGCTTAAAGTAGATACCAGATCCAAGTGCAATTTTAAATCAGAAGAAATGTTTGCCAAGGTGAAAACTAGTGAGAAACTTGATTAAGCAAAGTGCGCAAAACTTGTTGCTTATTGTAGTGAAGAGATTCAAACTGATGGCCCAGTAGTTCTCATATGCCATTCTGCTGGGAACAGCTATGACTTGCAGTTTTATGTAGTCAAAAGACATGTGCAGTCATTGTTAGGCCTCAAACACACTTTGAGAATGGGCCTGATTTCATTTAATAAGGATGTTCACTCTATATGTTTGATCAATGACCAACCTCAACAGTTTTACACAGAATATTTTTTGTGAATATACTATTTTCAAAGACGAGCTTGTCAAGCTGCCAGTCACATATTGCATGAAGTTAAACCATGAAGTAAGCCCAGTAGTCATATCAGCAAGGAAGGTTCCGGTAGCAATGCACAGCAAAGTAAAAACAGCACTAGACAAAATGGTGAATTCAGATGTAAAAACCTCCAATAAAAGAACCAACTGAATGGGTATCCTCCATAGTCATAGCACATAAGAAAAGCTAGTCGTAGCACATAAGAAAAGCTCACACGATTCGAATATGTATTGATCCGAGAGATTTAAACAAAGAGCTTAAACGTCCTCATCATGTCATGCACACAGTAGAAGAAGTAGCAGCTCTCATGCCAAATTCCACTGTTTTTTCAGTCTTAGATGTAAAAAGTTCATTTTGGCAGATTTTGCTGCATTACATTCCATTGTTAACTACTTGCCATTTGATAGATCTAGATTTTTGAGAATGACATTTGGAATAAATTCTGCCAGTGAAGTCTTTCAACGTGCGATGGAACAACTTTTTTTCAGGTTATCCATGTGCTATCATAGTAAATCACATCATTGTAGGGTGCAAAGGCAAAGATGAACATTACAGAAATCTTAAGAAAGTTCTAGACCATGCACGTGAAGTATATCTTAAACTGAATCCTCAGAAATGTAAATTCAAGCTGAAAGAAGTTACTTATGTAGATTGTTTGTTTACTAGTTCGGGCTTACAACCAGACCATTTAAACAAGCTGCAATTCTTCAGATGCCAGTTCTAGATAATGTCACATCTTTGCAATGTTTTCTTGGTAAGGTCAACTATTTAGGAAAGTTCATTCTAGACATGAGTTAGCTTTCTGCACCATTATGTGAGTTGACACGCAAAAATGTAAACTGGTCCTGGTTGGAACAATACCAAAGAGCATTTGACATTCTGAAACAGAAGATTGCCAGTCCACCCATACTGAGATATTATGATATCAACAAACATCCACCCACACTGAGATATTATGATGTTTACAAACCAGTAACTCTTTCATGTGATGCTTCTAAGTATGGTCGTGGTACAGCATGTCTTCAAGAGAGCATACCAGTAGCCTAAGCATCCAGAACTTTAACCCAAACTGAGATGCAATATGCACAAACTGAAAAAGAGCTTTTGGCAATAGTGATTGCATGTTCAAAGTTCATTGATTATATTTATGGTAAACCTGTTCAAATAGAAACTGATTGCCAACCTCTAGTGACAATTCTGAAAAAGCCAATACATTCAGCCCCAGCATGTCTGCGACACATGACGGCAACATTGTAAAAGTACAATTTCAATATTGTCTACACAAAAGACAAATATTTATACCTTGCAGATGCTTTGTCAAGAGCACCCAGACAAACAACAGAACAGTATGACTTCGTCGTTATGGCAGACTTGGAAGTCGTGGAAGTCAAAACATTTCCTCATCACATCTTGATGAACTTAGACATCAGACAGCTATAGATCCAGTTCGTCAGAAACTGAAACTTATTATCAGTCAAGTATGGCCAGTGTGACAAACTAGTCTACCACTTGATATGCAGAAATATTTTCCTTACCAAGACAAGCTCATGATGGAAGATGGAATCATCATAAAATGTCCTAAAGTAGTTATTCCTTCAGCGTTACAAGAGGAATATAAGATTTTACATCATGGACAACCAGGTTACAAATTCTACCAAAACGAGGGCAAGAGATATAGTATTTTGGCCTTCTGTGTCAAAAGATATAGAGACAGAAACTCTAGCATGTTCTATTTGCAATAGTACTAAATTGTACCAACAAAGAGAACCACTTCAGCTAAACCAAATTTTGAACTACCATGGTCGATGGTTGCTACTGATATTTTCAAATGGAATGGTGAACATTATTACTGTTAGAAGATTCTTACTCAAATTGGTTTGAAATTGACCTACTTCAAAATTGAAGAGACATTTTTCTGTGCATGGTAGTCCACACAAAGGTGTATCTGACAATGGTATGCAGTTTACCAGTCAACAGTTCAAGAAATTTGCTGAGGCTCGGGACTTTGTCCATGTTACTAGTAGTCCAGAGTATCCACAGTCCAATGGGTTAGCTGAGTGTGCAGTTCAAAGTGCGAAATGTTTGTTAGAGAAATCTAGGAAAGATGGTACTGACATTTTCCTTAACCTACCCATCTCAGAAACATTCCCTGAGATAACTTGCTTGGCTCCCCTGTTCGGAGATTAATGTCTACACAGATGAAAACAACCTTACCGATCAGTAAACAACTATTGATGCCAAATGCAAAGAACAGCAAAAGTGATCAAAACCTAACTTTTGAAGAAACATCAGTCACAAACGACTACAATAAATCTAGAAAACCTCTTAGACCATTAAGACAAGGAGCAATTGTAAGGGTGCAGATGTCCAAAGGATATGGCTGAGTGGGCATTATCAAAATTGTTTGTGAAGAACCGAGATTTTATATTGTTCAATCAGAAGGAATGGATTTTAGAAGAAACTGAAGACATATACTTCTATTCTCAGAACTGGTGATGCAGCAGATTGCCTGTGCCAAAGATTATTTCTCAGAGCAACCTTACACTTGTTCCCATTTCACAGGACAGTGTACTTTCCTCAAATAATCCTGATGTTACCCCTGAAGTTCCAGCTGAGAAGAATTCCCCAGAGACTGTCCCTGTTGCTAAACCCATTTAAAACTTTTATGTACCCACATCTGGTAGAATTTCCAGTCCCAATCCAAAATACATAGTGACTTGGATTTGAGTTTTGATTTGTTATTAATATTGAAATGTTATCTAGAATATGCATTGGCTTCTTTTCCTATTGCATGTCGAACAAACCAGAGAGGGATGATGTGGATCATTAAGTGTAATGTTCCTATTCAGCCAATGTAGCTAGGTAACACACGTATATAACCTACTGAGCATGTGCAAGATCAGAGCCATTTTGTACAGTCAGCTCTGTTGAATGCATCAGACAAGTGACACTATCCTGTATTAAAAAGTTCATTCAGTTAGACATTCTCAGTTGACTGTACATGTGTAGATAACATATTTAGTGGAATTAGTGTAAAACTGCAGCACTGCTTTCTCTTAATATTCTGGGAATCCTTTCACTATCTCTGCTTTACTATCAAACATGCAATGTCAAGAGCATATCCTCTCATTTTTCTTTCAAGGTGTGATACAAATACATGACAGTGAACAACAGTTTTCAGCAAAGGCATGAAACTGTATTTTTATATCAAAGAAGTATACAAGCGGGGTGTTTGGTTTTGTTTAAAAGCTCACTTCAGTTAATTTCATACTTTTGCAACTGTATCCTCAGTAACACATCCACCTCAGGAAAGGTTGTCTGTGAATTATTATGTTTTGCTTCAGTCATAGTGATCATTCACAGTCAGAAGCCATTAGCACCTAACAATGGTGTTGACGCTACACTATGTTTAAATCTGCTATATAAAAATCAAAACTTAGGTACTGAACCATTCCAATGATTTCTTACCTCATTTGCATCTTCAGAGTGCTCAGAGGACTTAATCTGCACTAAAAGGTAACCATGTAGCTAGGGAACTTGAAGGTGAGGAGAGTGTTTTCAGACAAAGAAGATTGTGACTGCTATCCCTTTGAAGGAGATTTTTCTGTAAAGAAGCATGTTTTATTAAAATGTTTCTGTTATTCAAGTACATTTACATTCTAACATTAGGAATGTTTTATATAGGCAATAGAAAACTAAAGGTTGATCTGTATGCATATCTCATACTTCACTGCTGGCACAGTCAGCTCTTGCATGTGTTTATATTTGTGAGAGGGGACACTTATGCTTACAGCACAGTATGCTGTTACCATTTGCTTTTCCAATTTCACCTGGTATTGGCGACATCTATATTCTCTTTTTCATCCAATGCAAGATGTTCTACATGTGCCTAATAGTGGTATTAGGCTTCTCAGATGTCCTACACCAACCTCCACAAAGTTGTGGGCTTAGTGAAAATTGACTGTCTTTCTACTTTGCAATTTTAACTACTTAGCCATGATAACTGTCATCCAGTAATCAATGACAGAACTGCAGTTTTGAGCATAGGAATGTTGACACAACAGGTGTTTGTCCAGACGCTTTCATTTGTATTGGAGATTAGGGGAAAGGGCAGCCTACCCTTCTGTTCTAACTGGGAAGTGTTTTTCAAGTGCTTTATGATGACAATGGGTACACATTCCATGCCTTCAGTAGCCCAAAATACATGCTCTATGATGCTTTTTGTTTGGGCATGTACCTCATTATAGTGTTCCTCCATGGGTGTATGCTAGGGTTGCCAGCACACATATTCAGGATGACTCCTCTAGCATTACACATGATCTGGCAGTTAATTGAGTGGAACTCCTTTCTGTTGATGTAGACCCCACCCTGTTCCCTGGGTGGTGATTTGATCTCAATGTGGGTGCAGTCTGTCGCACCTAAGACTTCAGGAAAGTATGCTGTGGAGTAGAACTGCATAGTCAGCAGTATGGAGGAAATATATAGTCAGCAGCATGCTGCAGTACAGCATTCAGGAATTGGTGTAGAATCCTGCAAGCTGATGTCTGTGACACCCCTAGAATGTCCCTGTGGGTCTCTGAAAGGTTCATGTAGCTAAATTGCTAAGTGCAACACATGCCTTGGTCTCCAAAGGTATTGATTCCCCTCAGTTTGCCCTTTGTCTCAGATGATGACAACAGAGGTTGCAGAGTTCCTGGAGTGTATTTCTCTGCACCCTGTAGCTCTCTACTATTTCCACTTCATGCAGACATGAAAAGGTAAAAAAGGGTATTGATACCTTTCGCCTCCTTGCCGAAGGACTCTCAGCAGCAGCAGTAGCACAGATTTGAACCTGTTGCACACACACATGAACAAGAGCAGCAGCAACCCCTACTTTTTCTTTCCAGTGTAGTTTCTGTTTCTGTGGCTGTATTCCAAATGTTTTGGAGTACAGGGTAATTGTGTACATGAAATGTATATGATTCCTTAATAGCTTGCTGAATAGCTTTGCCACCTTGGATTGGCTGCTCAGCATATAATTCCACTGCTTATGCAGTAATTAGCATGACACAATGTTTTACTGGTTTGCACAGCAAAGTGTAGAGCCATTTACTGAGTACAAGATGTTGCCCTATTGTGTGTGTGTCACACAGTGACAGGAACACGGCGTGACCAAGCCATGTAGCATTTATTGAATCCAGCCCAGTTAATGTCAATAACACATTCAAGTATCAAACTATAAAAGGAGAAAATGATGTAATATTCTGAATCTTTCTTAGATGACATTGGAAACTGATTTGTTCCAACACAAAACACTTATTGTCTTCTTTCTGTCGACTATTACTCAATATATCCAGAACCTGTGCAGTTATGTGAAACTACATATCATTGTTTGCAATATTAAAATCCATAATCTTGATACGCGGTATTCCTTATGAAATGATCTCAGAAAACAACCATAATATGAGGGAATTTGCTACTTTGCAAAACAGGGGGAATCGATACATATTACTCAGGGTCACAGGCAGCTACAGAGTAACAGCTGAATAGAATGTATGGTACAAAATATGAAGAATAACATTAGAAAGTGTGGTGTCTGGTATTTGTCAGTTTTATTTTCAATGTAAAGAAACAAACTGTTACATTCACATTCCTTATCACAAGTTCCATTCTTAATGGACAGATGTTGGAAGTTTGAACTTTCTATTTACTTCATATTCTTACTGGCACTAGACAGTACAAGTACAGCCCCAGAACTGCTGCAAAAATGTAAATGAAAACAAATTGTATTGAGACAGATCCTGCAAGAATGTATCAAGTTTACAAAAAAGAAGAAAGGAAAAGAATGCATATTTGCAACATTGAAGTAATTCACAGAAAATGACTGCACCACACCAGGTATTGTTATGAATCATACACAGCCTTAAATTGTATATTAGCAGACAAATTTAGTGGTAACTTTACTTCACCTTCCAACATTTTTGACCCTACTTTTCCTGAAATTTTAGTTTCTCGTTTAGTTCACTTTGTAACAAGTTTCAGAATCCCTGTCAAATGCTAAACATAATACTGCTAATGGACAAGACAATGCACCAGGCTGCATTCTTGTCAGTCCCAAGTATAATTAGGCTGAGCCTTTAATTAAACTATTTAACCTGAGCCTATCCACTGGATTTGTACCTTATGCCTGGAGAACAACCAGTGTGCCTACAAAACTGTAACCCATCTATGTACCCGATAAATTATAGGCCCATCAGTCTGCATAGCCTTATATGGAAAGTCAAGGAATGTGTTACAGCAGAACTCACTCATGTGGACATTTATTTTTCTTTTTATTTTATTTATTTCCTAGACATTTGTAAACCCAGCAAGCCCACTGGACACAAATGTCCCTTTTCAAAAGCAACAGGGAGCATTGACTGGTTAGAAAAAGATTTGCTCAAATCGAAGGCAAATGGAGGCAGAATGAATCAAACACTGCACCCTGAACTATAGGAAACAGCTAATTAATAGATTATAGCCTAAATCCTCTATGGTTACTGACAGGTGTAACTTAACTGACCTAGACGACAAGCAGTTCAGTTTTGTTAAGGGTAGCCCCTCTTCAGAACCTATTAAGTTTCTCTGGAAGGTATACAGAGGCTATAAGGAGGGGTCAAGTGGACACTGCCTTATCTTCACCTGGCTGAGGGCTTTGACACTATCCCCTTACTGATATAACTGAAAAATTAACAAATTCAGATCAACTAATGGTAGAGGGCAATAAAGAAACAGTGACTTAACAAAGGAAGTAAACCTTTCATCACCAAAAATAGTAAGTTAGTCTTTTGTTTTTCTTTTCCAAAAAAACTTCTTAAGACTAATACGTATCCACTCAACATGATTCATTAATACTATAACATCACATAACAATGTCACCAATAACATTACTAAAAATTGTAACAAAAATACATACATATAAATTATAACACCTTATATACTTTTTTTCTTTATAACTGATTCAAACCAGAATTTTTACTGGCATCCAATATGATCTGCCACTGGAACCTCTTATACTTCAACTTGGAATATGGAGACGTCTCTTTGAAAAGATGAGAACGCTAACTTCTTAGTTTCATTATTAAAAGTTTTACATTCGTTGCTAACATGCTCCGTTTCTTTAATTTTCTTTATTTTTCATTATCATTGGTTGGTTTGAGTTTGTTTACATTGTTTTTCAACTAAAGAAGGTTATACAGAATTTTTACTGTATTACTGAAAAATTAGGTGAACTTATCATAACCCTCTACATTTTTTCTTGGATCACAAGTTGGCTATACAACAGATCCCCAGATATGAAAGTTGCTATTACCCTGCCTGGATGTAAAATTGTAATTAGTTTGGTATCAGAGGGTCCAGTATTTGACCCCTTTACCTCTGGCATTTACAGTATTTTGCAGACATCCAAGCCAATATCCCAGGAGTGTGTTTGACCAAATGTGCTGCAAGCTGCAAGCTGGGCACAATTATATGCTCATCCCCTGTAACGCCTGGAATATGCATACCTGGTGTACCTACCTTTGTCTCGGAAGAGAAATGTGTCATTATATGAGAAGCAAACTCATCCACAAAGCTTTTGTCTACAAGGTTTTTAAGGCCATTATTACTGACACTAAATCAGATACATGCAGGCTCTTTAGAAAGCTTGCACAAAAGCTGCTGTGCCTTCATCTAAACATGTTTATTCAAAATACATTTATTTGATTAAGTCTGTCAGATACAGTGGTCGCACATATAATGTCAAAGTTATAAAATATGAGTCACTTGCATGAAATAGTGAGATTTGTAATATTGCAATGTACACTATATAGCATGGTATACTGTATTTTTATCAAAGGTACATATAGCACATTTCTGGCATAAAAGTCTTTTTCTAAGTAATAGGATGTCTCATATGTAGTAATATGCAATCATAAATGACATTATGTCTCCAAATTACTGTTAATTTTAAAAGCACTAATTGTAATACTATTCATGAGTCACTTTAGTAAAAGATATATAGACTATATCTGTACTTTTTTGCATGCACATATCACACATTCTTCCTCAGAGACCAGTTAGATCCAGCATTGTGCTTCAAAGCATCCGAGGAGTATGTAGAACATACTAGAAGGATGTTCTCAGAAAATCAACTTAGGATCATAAGATCATAGGAAGTTACTAGGCTATTGGCCCTGAGGCACTTATAAGCCTAGCCAAGAGTTTAGCCCATGTTTAGACAAGTCAGCTCCCAAAACTCCTGTCCAGCAGGGACACAGGTGAAATCCCAGGGGTGCATTTTCTGTTTCCCATCCAGTTATCCAGGTTGCACTTGAAAGGGAAAATTAGGTACTTTGCTTGACATGAAGAGGGAGTCTCTGGGACACAAAAATGTCCTGCCAATAAGTCCTATTGATATCACAGACCAGGCTGAGGTTGCACATGTTGGTTACTTGACTGGAGCTTGACTTGTAGATATGCAGCAGTCCCATCAACATGGGGTCTGGGATTGCTTCATATGCCAGACAGAGGTCACTTCTGAGGAGTCTGTATGAGCCTGAGTAGAAGGACATGGGTTTTTAGCTTATTTGTGTAGGGTAAATGTTTGAGGCCCTTGATTCTTCTGGTGAGGAACCTCTGTGGTCTCTCTAGCTGCTGCATGTGTTTTGTGAGGTACATGCCGAAGGGAACATTGTACTCAATAATTGGCCTTATAAGAGAAGAATACAGGGATGTTATGACCTCCTTGTCCTTGGATGAGATACCCTTACTTATGAGGTGCACCATAAGTCAGGTTGCTATCAAGCTGGGTGCCCAAATCCCTCATGACTGATTGCATGCTATAGACATTGTCATTAATGTGATAATATTTGGGGACATCACTCTCCCCAAAGGGATGATGATGCATTTTTTTGGCATTCAGCTTGAGGCCATGTTTCTGGCACCAGTCATTTGTTTGGGTGAGACCCTCTTGGAGGACGTCCACATCACTTGGGGAATTGATGACCATGCCCAGCCTACAGTCATCTGCAAACTTGGTCAGCCATAGCCCACTGGTTTTCACCTGCATCTCAGAGAAGTATATCCCAAATAACAGAGTTCCCAAGACCAATCCCTGGGGTACGCCACTCATCATGGGTCTACTGCTTGAGGTGGCTTCCCCTATTTTGATTAGGTGGGTTCTATCAGTAAGCCAGTTTGCTAACCATCTGATAACATATGGATTGATACCTAGTTGAGAGAGTTTGTCTACTATGCCCAAGTGGGGAATAATGTTGAAGGCCTTGGCCAGGTCAAGGTAGGCAGTGTGCACTGTCTTCCCCTTGTCCATGGGTTTTGTAACTGTCTCAAAGAAGTCAGTCAGACTTAACAGACATGCCTTCTCCTTAACAAAGCCAAACTGTGTGGGGTCAAGTGTTTGGAGGTTGCCAATGTCCCTGTTAATGAGGCCCATGATAATCCATTCCATGGCCTTGCAGATCAGGCTAGATAGGCTGACGGGTCTATAGTTTCCCAGATCAGTGGATCCTCCACCTTTGTGAAAAGAGATGACAATGACTGTCCTCCACTAGACTGGGACAATACCGGTAGTCAGGCTTTGGTTGAATAGGGTGCGTAATGGTACTGCAAGCTCATGCCTGAGTTCATGTAGGATGCAGCCTGGGGTGTTATCAGGCCTTTGAGTGGGCAGTGATGAACTGTTCCCTAGAGATAAGGGGAGGGGGACAGGTTCTGGGGATGTCTTGATTTACTGATGTGGGGGACAGAGGAGTGAAGATTTCACTGAATCTGTCAGCCAGTAGGTTGGCTATATCTACAGCATTTGTGTATGCGGTGTCCTTGACCATCAGTTCTGAACAGATATGGGTGCTTCCTTTGAGATTGTGAACATATGTGAAGAAGGCCTAATGATTGTCTCTAGTAGATGTGGCCGATTTGGACTTGAAGTTGGCTTTAGAGGATTTCACTAGTGCTCTTATTTGCTTGTTCAGGCTAAGGAGAGATTGCTTCCAATTGGGCACCTGCTCCTTCTTGGTCCTGGACAGCAATTTTTTTCTTTTGTTATATAGTTTATTTATTGCAGATGTCCACCAGATAGTTTTACTCTTCCTTGTGGAGGATGATTTTGTCCTGTCAGGTATTCCAGATTCCATACATCTATATAAGTGCGTGTGTAGTACTTTGGTGTAGATTTGGACATTGGTGCCAGTTCCAACAGAGAGGGAGGTGGCTGTGAAACTGTTTATACCATCCCTCAGAAGGTTGTAATCAGCTTTTTGTTTGATCCTAGCTAGAGGGGGGTCAGGGGAGATGCTGACTTTGAAAGTGACCGCTTTATGGTCGGATCATATCAGGGAGGATGATACTGTAGGGGTGCTGCATTGGTTACTCGTGTTGGTTAATATCAAGTCCAAGATATCATCACATCTTGGGGGGTGTTGACTAGCTGCTCCAAGGCATTTGCATTGATAAAATCAAGGAATCTCTGGGCATTTGCATTCTGGCATGAGTAGTTTTTCCAATGTATGGTTGGGTAGTTAAAGTCACCCAGGATCAGGGTAAAGGGTTGAATCATGATAGATTCAAAGAGGTCCAGATAGTTGGAGTGGGCATCCTGAGTCAAATTTGGGGGCCTGTAGCTAGCTATGATTTGAATAGGGGTCTTGTCGATGGTTAACTGCACCTAGAGTGTCTTCTGTGTGTCATACTGTTTGACCAGCATGGAGGTTTGTGTGTCTTTAATATACATTGAATCTCCACCTCCTTTGGCTTTGCTGCCCACAGTTTGGGGTCTGAATGTATGATAGGATGAGTAATCAGGTAAGGCTGGGGTGCTCTCCGCAGCTTTGAACTAGGTTTCTGTAACTGCACAAATGTCAGCATCTTCCAGGGTTAAGAATGCTTGCAATAAGTGCAGTTTCATGTTTAGACTCCTAGCATTTAGCAGCATGACCTTTAATGTGCGGTTTGTTGAAATTTTTATGTTGGTTTTATCAACCTCAGGACTTTTCCTAAAAAGACACTATAGGGAAGGCAAGGGCTTTGCCAGAAGCCTGAAGCACAAGTGAGACAGATGCAGACCGTCTCTAGCAAAGCACCGTGGTCTGTCAATCATATCTTCCCAGGCTGTCAGGTACTGGATCCCTCTGGAATGACACCAGAAACTAAGCCAATTGTTAAAGTCAATCATTTTCTGTTTGTATTGAGGCATCATTCTGGGTGATGGTAGAATGCTGCTTAAGGCTAGGGACATACCTGCCTGGGACACATATTCAAATTATGTCTCTCTTAAGAGACAATGCTACAATTGTCTCATGTACACAGACAACCCTCTCCTCCTCCCAACAAACACAAATACATGTGAGAGATGCAACTATATAGCCAAACTGGAGGCTGAACTCTCAACTCAGGACTGGCAAGACCAGACAGGAGGAGAAGGTAACCACACACACAGCAAACCCAGTCTCACATAGACCAACCACAACTGCAAACCAAACACATAATAACATAAAGACATACTCGGAGGCTCTAACAAAAAACTTACCAAAACAACAGAGGCTCCCAAAGCAGACACCCAAAAATCCACCACCTCAAAACATAACACATGCAACACATACTTAAATAAATCAGTGTGTCAAACAATCACAGCCCTTAAGGCCAAACACCATGCCTGATACACTAGTAATAGGTGACTCTATAGTCAGACACACTGATGATCTGCTTACCAGGCTGAAGAAGGAGAGAGAAATGGTGAGCTGCCTATCGGGAGCTAGGATCCGCCACATAACACACGCACTCAGGTCACTCCAAAGCAAGTACAAATATGACTCCGTCATTGTCCATGCCGGCGTGAATGACCTGAGACGTACCTCCCTGGACTACATGAAAAGAGACATAGAGGGGCTCTCTGATTATGCAGCCCAGGCTGGTATGACCCTGACCATGAGCAGCATCTTGCCCTCACCAAGAATGATGCCACAATACAAAGACAAGATGATCAGCTTTAATAATTGGCTCAATTACTGGTGTCATTCTAGGGGGATCCAATGTCTGTCTGCTTGGGATGACATGCTGGACAAGCCATGCTGCTTCACAAGGGATGGCTTGCATCTGTCACCACTGGGCTTCCGGATATTGGCTAAGGCTCTTGCCACCCCCATAGTGCCTTTTTAAGGCAAGGCTCAAAAGACAAACCCACCTACTTAGATAACAAAAATGGAAAAAAACTAAGGGTAATGCTGCTCAACGCCAGAAGTCTAAATCTCAAGATGCAGGCACTCAATGCACTCCTCAGTATGGAGAACATTGACGTCTGTGCAGTAACTGAAACCTGGTTCAAGGCTCCTGAGAGCACCCCAGCACTACCAGGCTATACCTCGTATCATGCTTTTCGGCCCCAAAACCTGGGTCGAACCACAAAGGGAGGGGGAGTGTCCATATTCATCAACGACACCCACACCTCCAGGTTAGTGGCAACACATGAAGCATCAGAGACCATCCAGGTGCAACTAACCATAGGCAAAACTGCTATACAACTGGTAGCATGTTACAGACCACCCTCCCAATCTCAGGAACCCCATTCAGCCTTCCTGAAGACATTGGAGGATATGAAGTGTCTCACCAAACACCATCATATTGGGAGACTTCAACTACCCTAACATAGACTGGGTGCATTATTCTAGCCCTAACACCCTAGCCCAAAGGTTCCTGGAATTCATAAATTCAAATGCAATGGAACAGCTAGTCACCTCTCCCACAAGGGGAGATAATATACTAGACATGATCATCACAAACATGGGGACAAAGTGCTCCACACCGGAAGTATACCCCTCACTAGTGAGATCTGACCACAAACTAATCACCCTGGATATACATATCCCACCTCCACCCCCAAGACAAAAGACTATAGTGAAAAACTTCTCAAAAGCTGACTTTACACTTCTTAAGACTGAGATGGTATCCTTTAAGCCCACTGGGCCAGTGTAAACCACATCCCACAATGCTGAATCCTTCACAAATGCTTTCTATGGACATCTCCAAGAATGCATGGATCATGCAATCCCAATGAAAACCAAGACCCTTTCCACCAAGGGCAGGCATCCTGTCTGGTGGACCCCAGCCATAAACAAATTGTATAACAAAAGAAGGAAGCTACTGCATGACAGAGCAAAATCCCATAAAGATAAGGCATCTCTGATCAGCACTAGTAGAAAGCGACGTTCTCTCATAAAAACATCCAAGGCCAACTTTGAGAGAAAAATCGCTATGGACACTAAAGATAACCACAAGGCCTTCTTCTGCTATGTTAGAAACCTGGGCGGAAACCCTCAGATATGCTCAGAGTTAGTTCACAATGACAAAAAATACACTGAACCCACAGATATTGCCAACATTCTGGCAGACAGGTTCAGTGCAAATTTCTCCCCTCCCTCACCCCCAAAAGAAGAAATACTTATCCCAGCTGAATGTAACTTCCCTGTCATCTCAGATGTCCAGGTGAGAACCGCCCTCAGCAAAGCTAAAAACACAGCATCAATGGGACCTGACGGTATCCCAGGTTGCGTGCTACGTGAACTCCAAGAGGAGCTAAACCCACACATAAAAATGCTATTTAGCCTTAGCCTTACTACAGGATATGTACCTGAACACTGGCATACAGCAACAGTGGTCCCACTCCACAAAGGAGGCACCTCTACAGACCCTGGTAACTACCGCCCCATAAGCTTAACCAGCCTGGTCTGCAAACTATGGAAAGAATCATTATGGAACTCATAAACAAAGACATTGGGGACCTACAGACACTTGATCCCACCCAGTTCTGCTTTGTAAAGGGCAGATCCTGCCTTTTGAACCTGGTTGACTTTTTCGAAACAGTCACTAGAGCCATTGATGAGGGCAAAGCAGTCCATACAGCCTACCTGGACTTGGCTAAAGCTTTCGAAACAATACCCCACTCAGGCATCATAGACAAGCTCAACAGCTTAAATGTAAATCCGTATGTCACAAGATGGGTTGCAAACTGGCTAAAGGATAGAACCCATAAAGTCAAAATCGCTGGAGCCATGTCAGACTCAAAGCCAGTCACAAGTGGTGTCCCACAGGGCTCTGTCCTGGGACCCCTCTTGTTCGGCATTTATTTCTCAGATGTGAAAGCAAACATGGGATGGTTGTGGCTGACAAAGTTCGCAGATGACTGCAAACTAGGCACCATAGTCGATACACCAGCTGACACATACATCCTACAGAAAGGCCTCACTGAAACAGACAACTGGTGCCAGAGTCATGGCCTTAAACTAAATGCCAAAAAATGTATAGTCATCCCCTTTGGGAAAAACAAAGTACCCACAAATTATCACATAGACAGTAACCCACTGAGTACAGAAAAAATAATCAGAGACCTGGGGACCCAAGTTGATAGTGACCTCTCATTTGACACCCACATTGCCAAAGTGGTTAGAAAGACTTTCTACCTTGCCCACCTTATCATGAAGGGATTCACATCCAGATCAAAGGAGGTCATTGTACCCCTATACTCCTCCCTTATCAGGCCCATGATTGAGTACAATGCCCCATTTGGTATGTACCTCACCCGGCACTTGCAACAGCTGAAGAGACCCCAAAAGTACCTCACCAAGAGGATCAAGGGTCTCCAACATATGTCATATGCTGCCAGACTAAAGAAACTCCAACTCTATTCAGTAGTATACCGCCTACTCAGAGGTGATCTGTGCCTGACGTACAAGGCCATGTCCAATCAGGAATTGATGGACATGCTCCACATCAAAAAATCCAAATCCATCAGAACCATGAGAGCTAAAGATTTAAACCTCAGCGCAAATATGAATAGGACATGCTGGAGGGACAGATTCATAACTCAAAGGCTTCCCATACTCTGGAACAGAATCCCAGTTCATGTTAGGCAGAGCCCCTCACTGACTCTCTTCAAGAGAAATCTTAACGAGTGGATGGGAGATCGTAGGCTTACCCTGGGGGTCATCTCTGTGTCACTACTAGACAGAGGCACAGTAAACTAATTCTATTTTGTAAGGGGGTCGTCACTGTGTCACTACTAGACAGAGGCACAGTATTCTAAATATATTCTGTACACTTTTGTACCATTACATGGGGTGGCGAAAGCCACATCACTATGGCTAGGCTTATAAATGCCCCAAGGCAGATAGCCTAGTACTAAACTATGAAATTATGAAACTATAATATAGTTCAGGGAGGTACATCTCAAGTTGTTCACCCCAACATGGACTATGACAGAGTCATAACAGTACCTGTTGTTGAGAGACTTGAGTGCTTGTGTGATATGGTGGATTCTGCCACCTGACAGACAACTAACCATGACTTTCTCCTTATCCAGCCTGGTGAGAGGCACATCTGTGTGTCTCAAAATGGAGTCTCCTATGACTAATATGTTGGGTTTATGGTTAGGCCTTTGTGGTTGCAAGACACTAGTGTGTGGACTATGTGTGGTATGTCGTGTAGAGGGTTGTAGAGTTCGCATGTGTTTTTACCTCTGAGGTCTCCTTTGTTTGGGTATGTTTTTTTGAGAACCTCCACATATCTGGGTGTGTGTTATGTAGTTGTGGGTGGTGTTTGAGGTGTAGTGATTGTGTTGATAACCTGCTCAGTGCCAGATATACTGACCTGTGATGGAGAGAGCACAGACTCTAGGTTCTTAATGTAATTGCATCTCTCACAAATTGTGTTCCTAGATGGTAATAGTAAATGGTTGTCCATGAACATGAGGCAGTTGCTACACTGTGTCAGGCTGCCCACATCAACCAGGCTGGCAGGAGAAACTGAAGGAAATTGTCCAGTCATATTTTTCAGAATCTGAGGGAGAGAGGCCAGGGAGAGACAAGGGGCAGGCCTAAAACCCAAGTGCATATACCAAAACTAAGAGGCTTAGAATGACACTTGCAATTTAAACAGGCTAAAAACAAGCAGTAATAAATGCAGCAGAAAAGATGCAACTGAACACTTTAGAGAACAAGTAGCTGAAAAAGAAAGATGAAGTAATAGAGTAGGAAACAAAAATACTGTAAAGGCAGCTGAAATGTTTTTGTTTTTATTTTTGAATGGGAAGGGAGAAAGGAGGAATGGAGGATAATTCAAGGTAAAGAAGCTATGGGGGTTGGCCTTCCCAAATGTAGGTAGTCATTTGGGGATAAAGTCATGAATCTAGGACTGTTGAATGAAAATTCAACAGTCCAAATCCTATCCTATCACCGAAAACACTTTAATGAAAGCGCTTTCACAGAAAAATCACTTTCGTTAAAGTGTGTTAAAAAAATAAATAAATAAATATGACATTTATGTTTTTGCAGGGGGGCAAGCCCCCCTGTGCCCCCCCTACTTTTATATTCTCACTCCGAGGTCACACTACAGTGGGGAAAAGGGAATTTTCCCTTATCCCCACTGTAGTGCGATCTCCGCAACAGGCATACTTATGCAAAAGTGCTTCTTCTGTGAAAAGCACTTTTTCGCAAGTATGCTCGGCCGTTTCACATTTGGTGAAATGGCCGGTCGACCATTAGTCCTGGGCCCAAGGTCATATAGTCCATGGGCAGTGTTACTTAGTATGTATCTGGACAGTCCTGAGTGGTGTTCCACATGCTGGCCCTACTGAGACATTTCAGTGGCCTCTGAGGGCCTATTAGCATCCTTTGACTGCCATGCAACACCAGATACAGGCTGAACTGTTACACCATGGTGATCACCTGATAAAAGGAAGAGTAATGTACAATGCACCTGTGAAGTTGAAGTTGTTAAAAAGTTACCTAACATCATTATCTGTAATTTAACTGACTTGTGCATCAGTGATGGACCTTGTCCATTCATGCTCATAATCTTAATAACCAAAACTGTACATCAGCGACTGCACTTGGACAAACACTCCAAGGTGTACCAGTAACAATCAATAGTTTGAAATAGTTTATTGGTTAAGCGCTTTCCTCTCAAACAGAAACATCATCAAAAAAACCTGAAAGCCAAGTGGTACAGTGGTTAAGGTGTATGCCTTTTCAATGACAAGGTGCAAGGTTTGATTCTCACCACTGGGAGTTGCTTTACAGATTGAAGGCATATATTTTACCCCGGGAATCATCTCTGGGTCACTGCTGGATAGAGGCACAACAAACTAATGGGCACAGTATTTTTTCATATAAACAAAACTTTGGGCTAGGCTTATAAACGCCTTAGGGCAGATAGCCTAGTATAAACCTATGAACCTATGAACCTAAAACTGAAACTGTAAAGTAATTACCAGTTTTAAAACCTAAGTACCAAGTGGATCAAATTACATCACTTCCTTTCCCTTAAGTGACACCAAACCAAAGTCTAAATGCTTAAATAAGTGTAAAGAAATGTTGTAAAAGTTAGCAAGTTATGACTAACAACAATATATCTCAAAAAATGCATATAAATATTTTATACATTAACTATATAAAATTAAAATATTCATATCTTAATAAGTATTGATAAAAATATTTCTAATAAAATATAAAAATGTTTCAGATATTTATAAACATCTATGGACTTCATAAACTATTCATTGAAATAAACTCACAACGAATTAATAGAAAAACAAAGTAAAGTATCTCTACCCTTAATTTTAATACAGGTACTAGGGAGGCTGCTTCATTTAATGTAGGGGGTGCATGCATTTAACCTCAGCTGCAAAAGTAGCTCTTTGTTTTTTAGCAGGGTTTCCAATTGTCCTCCTGTCAGATTCTGATCAACTTGTCAATCATCCAAAACAGAAATGCACTAGACTTACGGCATAACGTATGCTTATAAAGTCCATTAGTCATTAGTCACTTCTTAATATCATAATTATGCTCATTTATTCATGTTTTCAGGGTGATTTTTGTCTTTCCCACATAACAAGAAAAACATTATGAACAATAAACTAAATAAACTATTCTTTTTGCTGAACAATTAAAATGGTGACCCCCCCGGAATGCTTTACATGTTGTAGGTATGTTCAGAGACTCTAAATGGGATACGGAAGTACTAAGGTGGCAGGATAACCATGCTGGACAAAAACTGTTTGAGTCTATCCACTTCCACTATAAGGTACTTAGCCCCAAGGGAATCAGTTAATGAAACCAACATAAATGACTATAATAGGACATTCGCTTTAAAATATTGTCAACATTCTAGGGATATGCAAGGAATTATTCTAAAATACTCGAATATTTTTTCCCAAACGCCAAACACTTCCCACTGTTTCTCTAAACCTCCTTTGTTTACATACAAAAGTGGAGAAAACATTACAAATAGTTTGTAATGTGAAAAGTATAATGATTCCAGGGAACGTCTAAATGGAGAGGAACATTTAGGTGTGAAATGTGCAAACAATGCCCTTTCACATCCCATTGAGAGCCTCTGAACATACCTACCTCATGTAAAAACATTCCAGTGGAGTCACTATTTTAATTGTTGGTCAAAAGGAGTAGTTTACTCCTTTTACTTATAATGTGGGTAAGACCAAAAGGCTCAGAAAGCACAAATAAATGACCATAATTATGATATAAAGAAGCGGCTTATGACTAATACACTTTATAAACACGCATTATGTTGTAAGTCTAGTTCATTTCAGTGTTGAGTGATCAAACAAGTTGATGAGCCTGCTTTGGCAGTTAAACTTAAATGCACGTACTCCTCCAGGATTAAATGAAACAGTCTCCCTAGTACCTGCATTATAATTAAGGGCAGTGAAACTTTAGTGTTTTTTTTTATTAATTCATTGTGAGTTACTTTCAATGAATGGTTAATAAAGTCAATAAATGTTTATAAATATTTGAAACATTTTTGTATTTTTTATTAGAAATGTTTTTATTAATACTTATTAAGATATGGATATTTTAAGTATATATACTTAATGATATTAATGTATATAATATCTATATGCTTTTTTTGAGATGCATTGCTGTTGGTTGTAAGTTGTCAACTTTTATAATTTTTTTACAGTAATTTAAGCATTTAAACTTTGGCTTGGTTTTCCGTAAAGGAAAAGAAGTGATGTAATTTGATCTACCAATCCACTTGGTGCTTAGGTTTTAAAAGTGGTAATCACTTTACAGTTTCAGTTCTGATGAAGACTCTGAGATGAAAGCGCTTAACCATTAAATTATTTCAAACTATCAATTGCCACTGGTGCACCTTGGAGTGTTTGTATGAGTGCAGACCTGATACAGTTTTGGTTATTGGTAAATTTTGTAACTCTATATTGCAGCTTTATGGTTATTAATGTTCATAATCCTCCCCAGTATTGCATGATCTCAGATATATCAAATGAGGAGGTTTTCTGACTCACCTCATAGACAGTTTTACATTTTTACAAAAATGACTCTCCAGTGAAATGTGAACTGCTAAGCGATACCATAATGCACCTTATGTGTATAAACAGTTTCCCATATTATATGGCACAAGGTCTGATACATTACTCAAGGTTGATACACCTAAGCCATGGCAAAGCATCAACTCACTTACCCAAACAGTGTTGGCATTATGCATAGTTTCATCAAAAGCACATTAATCTGAGGAAACATTAGTAGATTTATATAGAAATGCCAAATAATAGGGACAACATGTTTTTATACACCAAACTAATCAAACACATCTTGACCCATCAACACAGCTGTGTAGCATGAAGCTTACAACCTAATAAAACCATGAGAACTACAGAGACGTGACATCGTATATAGGGGTCCAACTGGAGAGATGATAAGTTAGCAAGCAAAGGACAGCAGTAGTGCTGAAATTTAATTCATCCTCAAGTCTTGGTGAGTACCTTCATGAGGTGGACCCTGTTTTCCACAAAATCTCCCCTAGATAACGCTGATATATAGACTGTATTTATATAGCATATGTCATGGACAGAAGTAGATCAAAATGAAAAAAGATAGCTGGGTGCACAAGACCCAGGATAAAAAAGTGCCCAATCCTGGTAGGTGCACTGGTGCCAGGACTGGAAAAAATGACAGTGTAGAATCCTCAAAATACAGAAACAGTCCTACCAACAATGGGGTTAGGCCAGGCCCAGTGGAGGATGCCCCCCTGTTGTAGAAGGAAGTAGCAGTCCACAAAATTCGCAAAAACTGATAGGCCAAAGAAGAGCCATAAAGACAATAGTGTGGACTACTGAGGATAACAAAGAAATTATGTATTGTTACTATTATTCAAAAAGCCAAGAATTTCCAGATACAAGATATACAAAAAGATTAAGAGAGAAATTAGAGGAAAGAAAAATACTTCCACAAAAAAAGCTGTCAAAATCTTCAAATAAAAATTTGTGTTGATTAATAGAACAGATTTTTGAAAAACAGTATATCGACCGAGAAACTTTGATCTGTTTGGAAAAATAAGCATCTGAGGAAGTTCTAAACTATAAACAACAAAACCTAGAGATTTTTGAAAAGTATAAAAAAGAAATATGGACATGGGAAAGAAAGAGAAATTTGATATGGTACAATATATATGCAAAGGCGAAAGCCAAATTAATCAATATAAAGAAGGCAGCCCCAAAGATATTCAAAGAAAAATACAGGAAAAGCAATCCAGATATGAAAAATTTCACATTAAAAAAATAATATCACAAAGAGGGACTGTAGAAAAGAAGATTAAAGTAGAAGTTAAAAAAATAGATGTTGAGGTTATGGGGTGCCTGCAAGTGAAGGTCTAACACAGGTTACATCACAGCATGATGGAACGAGTCTCCAAAGTAAGAAACAGGAAGATCAGGAGACATCTGAAGATGAAATAAGGACATGGGAAAGAAAAAGAGATTTAATATGGTGTAACACCTATGCAAAGGAGAAAGCAAAACTAATGAATACAAGAAGAGCAGCACCAAAGATATTTGAAGAGAAATACAGGCAAAGGAATCTAGACATGGAAAACTTAAAAAATAAGAAGACAAAGAGGAAAAGTAGAAAAGGAGATTAGCAAAGGAGAAGTTAAAGAAATAATAACTGAGGTTGCAGAGTACCTGTAAAGTGAAGGATTCAGTGTAGAAAATCTAATCCAGAAAGCACCACAACAGGATAGAACAATGGACATCAAAAATTAGGGGGAACCAGTGGAACAGGAAGCAAGTGGTTAGGTGCCATATGAAGATATTCTGGACCCATCCACAGGAAACCAGTATAAACATTCACTTGAAGCTGGACAGCAAGGGACAGATTAGGAAGCTGTGGCAACTCTGATGCAGTCAACGTTGAGGAGTGATAGGCCAGTGAGTTCACATATGACAGACCAACGGATAGCACAGGATGAAACTGAAGAGAATGTGACACAGGAAGATGCTATAGAACTTTCTATAGAATGCCTGCAGGAAACGGAAAACAGAAAATGTGCTCTCAGTTTAGGAGAAAATGAGCATAGTGAAGATTTGCTTAATTTAAAAGTGATAGATAGCCATATTAAGATCAATGAAAGAAATAAACTGCAGAAGGTCAATAAAACCCAAAAAGTCAGAAGTTTGATAATACAAATGTACATAGTTACCAGGACTGTCCATAGAGATCCATGCGAAATAATAAAAGTAAATAGGATATATTACTGTGCAGCTAAAGTAATAACTGATAAAGTTCTGCCACAAGAACACAGGGTAGTGAGGAGGGAAAAGGGGATAAACAGAATATCATCATGGAAGTACTGAATAGAGAAAACTATAAAGCAATTAAATCATGAAGTGTCACTGTTACAACAGTATAGAAGAAGGAACAGATCAGCAAAAATACTTAAAAAGATAGACATGATAAAAGCAATGCACAGTATTAAAACAGATCAGGATCTATCATGTACTATCGCAAATACACTAAAAGTCTCAGCACATGTGGAAAAACTTTGAAGATACACAGATAAATATAAAGGAAAAGTACAAAATAAGCAATTTATCGATGACTCAAAAAGTTTTATAGAGAATTGGGAAACAAGGTAAAAGGAATTGAAAGAACAACAAAAAAAGAAGAAATAGATACATTTTAGAGAAGTATATATGAAGATCCTGTGGAACATAAGAAAGATACTAAATGGATAGAAGAAGTAAAAGAAAGAATAAGAAGTTTAAAGGCACAGGATATGAAATGAGATGAAATAACAGCCAGAGAGATTGAAACAAAGTTAAGAAAAGCCTTCAGTTGTAAATCCCCAGACCCAGATGCACTATCTAATTTCTGGCTAAAGTATTAACATCTTTGCACAAAGATTTAGCCATGAATAAGAACTATTTATATGCGCACCCTGAAGAGATACCAACCTGGCTAACAACAGGAAAAACAATGCTCCTACTTAACAATGAACCTGCAACCTCTCCTAAAAATTATAGACCAATTACTTGCCTTATGATGATGTATAAACTATACACTGGAATTGATGCCAACAGAATTTATAGTCATTTAGAAGAAAACTTAATTACGGCAATAGAAAAAAAAAGGGCAATAAAAGACGTCATATGGAACAAATGATCATTTGTTGTCAAATAAAGTCAGAGTGGAGAACTGTAAAAAGGGGAAGAATCTAAGTATGGCATGGATTGACTACAAAAAAGCATTTGACATGGATAAAAGAGTGCTTAAAAATGTATAAGACACACAGTGCAGACTAGAGAAGTTGTTGATTGCAACTGAGCTACAAAATATAAGTATCTTGATTTTTTTTGATTATTTTTACAGATTACTGTTTTTACAATTTAATATATATAAAGCACTTTGTCTATTCAGTATCTTCACAAATCCTTATCTGTTTAAAAACTTTCATTTGTCTCTGTAGTGCTTGCTGTCTTGTAGGCTATTGTGTAAACTGAAACATCTCCTCTGTGCAATTATCTCTTGGCTAGTGGGGACTGGTTTCTTTTTGGTGGCTTTGCAGTTGCCCGCCCCTACTGTGACACACCTCCCAGTCTAGTGTCATTAGCTCATTCTGCTTAATACAGTGAGAACATTTGATAAGGTCTTCTGTTCCTCCTTTTTCCCTTTCAAAAAGTAAAACAAAACTTCTTTTTTTTTTTTTTTCTCTTTCGCCTGAACCTTCTTGTGTTCTGACTGTCCTTCTCAAACATTTTGGAAATATACAGTATATTTCAGAGCATTTGTTATAACTGTATTTGCTATAACTGATTTAAGTATTTTTTTCTGGGTTTTTGATTATTTACTGCTTAGCAACTGCATTTTTGCCTGTTTATATAGCTCTGCATTCTATTTAAACTGTTTTTGTGTTGATTAACTGTTTTGCACTTTTAAAAAGTTATTTGTTGCTTAATTTACCTGTAGGCTAACACACCTGCGCTTAGCCGCTTAAAAGCATTTATAGCATTTACTGTCTGTTTTTCCTCTGTTTTCTGCAAAAGAAAAAAAAAAAAAATCTTGTTTTACCGCCTTACTGAACTAGAATAGTCCAGTCTTCAGAGTTTGCTGATCTCTGGGCTTTGTCTTGGTTCCTGTGCTATTCCATATCCTTATTTGGATAAAAGGAAGTCTTTGTTCACCAGTGGGAGTGGGGAGCACTGAGCAGCCTATTTGTCCCTAGAGGAGTGGTTCCAGCCAGAAACTTGTAGTCTATTGGCCATTTTGGGTCAATTCCTAGCTCTTTCAGCCCCTGTAATAAAGCCCCGCTTAGCCGCTTTTCACTTGTATTCAACTCAGCACAGCTCCTCGTGGTGTCCTGCAGAGTTCTACAAGCAGCAGAGAGCAAAAAGAGTGACTTTTTCCTGATTTAAGTATTTTTTCTGGCTTTTTGATTATTTACTGCTTAGCGACTGCATTTCCGCCTGTTTATACAGCTCTGCATTCTATTTAAACTGTTTTTGTGTTGATTAACTGTTTTGCACTTTTAAAAAGTTATTTGTTGCTTAATTTTACCTGTAGTCTAACACACTCAAGCGCGCCGCTTAAAAGCATTTATAGCATTTGCTGTCTGTTTTTTCTGTTTTCTGCAAAAAGAAAAAACAAAAAAATCTTGTTTTCCCACCTTACTGAACTAGAATAGTCCAGTCTTCAGAGTTTGCTGACCTCTGGGCTTTGTCTTGGTTCCTGTGCTATTCCATATCCTTATTTGGATAAAAGGAAGCGTCTTTGTTCACCAGTGGGAGTGGGGAGTACTGAGCGGCCTATTTGTCCCTAGAGGAGTGGTTCCAGCCAGAAACTTGTAGTCTATTGGCCATTTTGTGTCAATTCCTAGCTCTTTTCAGCCCTGTAATAAAGCCCGCTTAGCGCCGGCTTGTATTCAACTCAGCACAGCTCCTCGTGGTGTCCAGAGTTCAACAAGCAGCAGAGAGCAAAAGAGTGACTTTTTCCTGATTTAAGTATTTTTTTCTGGCTTTTTGATTATTTACTGCTTAGCAACTGCATTTTCGCCTGTTTATACAGCTCTGCATTCTATTTAAACTGTTTTTGTATTGATTAACTGTTTTGCACTTTTAAAAAAGTTATTTGTTGCTTAATTTTACCTGTAGGCTAACACACTCAAGTGCGCTAGCCACTTAAAAACATTTATAGCATTTACTGTCTGTTTTCTTCTGTTTTCTACTAAAAAGAAAAAAAAAAAAATCTTGTTTTCCCGACTTACTGAACTAGAATAGTCCAGTCTTCAGAGTTTGCTGACCTCTGGGCTTTGTCTTGGTTCCTGTGCTATTCCATATCCTTATTTGGATAAAAGGAAGCGTCTTTGTTCACCAGTGGGAGTGGGGAGCACTGAGCGGCCTGTTTGTCCCTAGAGGAGTGGTTCCAGCCAGAAACTTGTAGTCTATTGGCCATTTTGGGTCAATTCCTAGCTCTTTTCAGCCCCCTGTAATAAAGCCCGCTTTAGCAAGCTTTTTTTGTATTCAACTCAGCACAGCTCCTCGTGGTGTCCTGCAGAGTTCAACAAGCAGCAGAGAGCAAAAGAGTGACTTTTTCCTGATTTAAGTTTTTTTTTCTGGCTTTTTGATTATTTACTTCTTAGCAACTGCATTTTCGCCTGTTTATACAGCTCTGCATTCTATTTAAACTGTTTTTGTGTTGATTAACTGTTTTGCACTTTTAAAAAAGTTATTTGTTGCTTAATTTTACCTGTAGGCTAACACACTCAAGTGCGCTAGCCACTTAAAAGCATTTACTGTCTGTTTTTCTTCTGTTTTCTGCAAAAAAAAAAAAAAAAAAAGATCTTGTTTTCCCGCCTTACTGAACTAGAATAGTCCAGTCTTCAGAGTTTGCTGATCTCTGGGCTTTGTCTTGGTTCCTGTGCTATTCCATATCCTTATTTGGATAAAAGGAAGCGTCTTTGTTCACCAGTGGGAGTGGGGAGCACTGAGCGGCCTATTTGTCCCTAGAGGAGTGGTTCCAGCCAGAAACTTGTAGTCTATTGGCCATTTTGAGTCAATTCCTAGCTCTTTTCAGCCCCCTGTAATAAAGCCCGCTTAGCCGCGCTTTTAAACGTATTCCACTCAGCACAGCTCCTCGTGGTGTCCTGCAGAGTTCTACAAGCAGCAAAGAGCAAAAGAGTGACTTTTTCCTGATTTAAGTATTTTTTTCTGGCTTTTTGATTATTTACTGCTTAGCGACTGCATTTTCACCTGTTTATACAGCTCTGCATTCTATTAAAACTGTTTTTGTGTTAACTGTTTTGCACTTTTAAAAAAGTTATTTGTTAAATAATTTTACCTGTAGGCTAACACACTCAAGTGCGCTAGCCGTTTAAAAGCATTTATAGCATTTACTGTCTGTTTTTTTCTGTTTTCTGCTAAAAAGAAAAAAACAAAAAAAAAAATCTTGTTTTCCCGGCTTACGGAACTAGAATAGTCCAGTCTTCAGAGTTTGCTGACCTCTGGGCTTTGTCTTGGTTCCTGTGCTATTCCATATCCTTATTTGGATAAAAGGAAGCGTCTTTGTTCACCAGTGGGAGTGGGGAGCACAGAGCGGCCTGTTTGTCCCTAGAGGAGTGGTTCCAGCCAGAAACGTGTAGTCTATTGGCCATTTTGGGTCAATTCCTAGCTCTTTTCAGCCCCCTGTAATAAAGCCCGCTTTTGCCAGCTTGTATTCAACTCAGCACAGCTCCTCGTGGTGTCCTGCAGAGTTCTACAAGCAGCAGAGAGCAAAAGAGTGACTTTTTCCTGATGTAAGTATTTTTTTCTGGCTTTTTGATTATTTACTGCTTAGCGACTGCATTTTCACCTGTTTATACAGCTCTGCATTCTATTTAAACTGTTTTTGTGTTGATTAACTGTTTTGCACTTTTAAAAAAGTTATTTGTTAAATAATTTTACCTGTAGGCTAACACACTCAAGTGCGCTAGCCGTTTAAAAGCATTTATAGCATTTACTGTCTGTTTTTTTTCTGTTTTCTACTAAAAAGAAAAAAAAAAAAATCTTGTTTTCCCGCCTTACTGAACTAGAATAGTCCAGTCTTCAGAGTTTGCTGATCTCTGGGCTTTGGCTTGGTTCCTGTGCTATTCCATATCCTTATTTGGATAAAAGGAAGCGTCTTTGTTCACCAGTGGGAGTGGGGAGCACTGAGCGGCCTATTTGTCCCTAGAGGAGTGGTTCCAGCCAGAAACTTGTAGTCTATTGGCCATTTTGAGTCAATTCCTAGCTCTTTTCAGCCCCCTGTAATAAAGCCCGCTTTAGCGCGCTTTTTCGCTTGTATTCCACTCAGCACAGCTCCTCGTGGTGTCCTGCAGAGTTCTACAAGCAGCAGAGAGCAAAAGAGTGACTTTTTCCTGATTTAAGTATTTTTTTCTGGCTTTTTGATTATTTACTGCTTAGCGACTGCATTTTCGCCTGTTTATACAGCTCTGCATTCTATTAAAACTGTTTTTGTGTTGATTAACTGTTTTGCACTTTTAAAAAAGTTATTTGTTAAATAATTTTACCTGTAGGCTAACACACTCAAGTGCGCTAGCCGTTTAAAAGCATTTATAGCATTTACTGTCTGTTTTTTTCTGTTTTCTACTAAAAAGAAAAAAAAAAAAATCTTGTTTTCCCGACTTACTGAACTAGAATAGTCCAGTCTTCAGAGTTTGCTGACCTCCGGGCTTTGTCTTGGTTCCTGTGCTATTCCATATCCTTATTTGGATAAAAGGAAGCTGCCTTGTTCACCAGTGGGAGTGGGGAGCACTGAGCGCCTGTTTGTCCCTAGAGGAGTGGTTCCAGCCAGAAACTTGTAGTCTATTGGCCATTTTGGTCAATTCCTAGCTCTTTCAGCCCCTGTAATAAAGCCCGCTTTAGCGCTTTTTGTATTCAACTCAGCACAGCTCCTCGTGGTGTCCTGCAGAGTTCAACAAGCAGCAGAGAGCAAAAGAGTGACTTTTTCCTGATTTAAGTTTTTTTTTCTGGCTTTTTGATTATTTACTTCTTAGCAACTGCATTTTCGCCTGTTTATACAGCTCTGCATTCTATTTAAACTGTTTTTGTGTTGATTAACTGTTTTGCACTTTTAAAAAAGTTATTTGTTGCTTAATTACCTGTAGGCTAACACACTCAAGTGCGCTAGCCACTTAAAAGCATTTATAGCATTTACTGTCTGTTTTTCTTCTGTTTTCTGCAAAAAAAAAAAAAAAAAAAGATCTTGTTTTCCCGCCTTACTGAATTAGAATAGTCCAGTCTTCAGAGTTTGCTGATCTCTGGGCTTTGTCTTGGTTCCTGTGCTATTCCATATCCTTATTTGGATAAAAGGAAGCGTCTTTGTTCACCAGTGGGAGTGGGGAGCACTGAGCGGCCTATTTGTCCCTAGAGGAGTGGTTCCAGCCAGAAACTTGTAGTCTATTGGCCATTTTGAGTCAATTCCTAGCTCTTTTCAGCCCCCTGTAATAAAGCCCGCTTTAGCGCGCTTTTTCGCTTGTATTCCACTCAGCACAGCTCCTCGTGGTGTCCTGCAGAGTTCTACAAGCAGCAGAGAGCAAAAGAGTGACTTTTTCCTGATTTAAGTATTTTTCTGGCTTTTTGATTATTTACTGCTTAGCGACTGCATTTTTAGCCTGTTTATACAGCTCTGCATTCTATTAAAACTGTTTTTGTGTTAACTGTTTTGCACTTTTAAAAAGTTATTTGTTAAATAATTTTACCTGTAGGCTAACACACCAAGCGCCAGCCGCTTAAAAGCATTTATAGCATTTACTGTCTGTTTTTTCTGTTTTCTGCTAAAAGAAAAAAAAAAAATCTTGTTTTCCGGCTTACGGAACTAGAATAGTCCAGTCTTCAGAGTTTGCTGACCTCTGGGCTTTGACTTGGTTCCTGTGCTATTCCATATCCTTATTTGGATAAAAGGCGTCTTTGTTCACCAGTGGGAGTGGGGAGCACAGAGCGGCCTGTTTGTCCCTAGAGGAGTGGTTCCAGCCAGAAACGTAGTCTATTGGCCATTTTGGGTCAATTCCTAGCTCTTTTCAGCCTGTAATAAAGCCCGGCTTTAGCTTTTGCTGGCTTGTATTCAACTCAGCACAGCTCCTCGTGGTGTCCTGCAGAGTTCTACAAGCAGCAGAGAGCAAAAGAGTGACTTTTTCCTGATGTAAGTATTTTTTTCTGGCTTTTGATTATTTACTGCTTTGACTGCATTTTCACCTGTTTATACAGCTCTGCATTCTATTTAAACTGTTTTTGTGTTGATTAACTGTTTTGCACTTTTAAAAAGTTATTTGTTAAATAATTTTACCTGTAGGCTAACACACTCAAGCGCTTAGCCGCTTAAAAGCATTTATAGCATTTACTGTCTGTTTTTCTGTTTTCTACTAAAAGAAAAAAAAAAAATCTTTGTTTTCCCGCCTTACTGAACTAGAATAGTCCAGTCTTCAGAGTTTGCTGATCTCTGGGCTTTGGCTTGGTTCCTGTGCTATTCCATATCCTTATTTGGATAAAAGGAAGCGTCTTTGTTCACCAGTGGGAGTGGGGAGCACTGAGCGGCCTGTTTGTCCCTAGAGGAGTGGTTCCAGCCAGAAACTTGTAGTCTATTGGCCATTTTGGTCAATTCCTAGCTCTTTTCAGCCCCTGTAATAAAGCCCGCTTAGCTACGCTTTTTCGCTTGTATTCAACTCAGCACAGCTCCTCGTGGTGTCCTGCAGAGTTCAACAAGCAGCAGAGAGCAAAAGAGTGACTTTTTCCTGATTTAAGTTTTTTTTTCTGGCTTTTTGATTATTTACTTCTTAGCAACTGCATTTTCGCCTGTTTATACAGCTCTGCATTCTATTTAAACTGTTTTTGTGTTGATTAACTGTTTTGCACTTTTAAAAAAGTTATTTGTTGCTTAATTTTACCTGTAGGCTAACACACTCAAGTGCGCTAGCCACTTAAAAGCATTTATAGCATTTACTGTCTGTTTTTCTTCTGTTTTCTGCAAAAAAAAAAATCTTGTTTTCCTTACTGAACTAGAATAGTCCAGTCTTCAGAGTTTGCTGATCTCTGGGCTTTGTCTTGGTTCCTGTGCTATTCCATATCCTTATTTGGATAAAAGGAAGCGTCTTTGTTCACCAGTGGGAGTGGGGAGCACTGAGCGCCTATTTGTCCCTAGAGGAGTGGTTCCAGCCAGAAACTTGTAGTCTATTGGCCATTTTGAGTCAATTCCTAGCTCTTTTCAGCCCCCTGTAATAAAGCCCGCTTTGCGCTTTTCGCTTGTATTCCACTCAGCACAGCTCCTCGTGGTGTCCTGCAGAGTTCTACAAGCAGCAGGAGCAAAAAGAGTGACTTTTTCCTGATTTAAGTATTTTTCTGGCTTTTGATTATTTACTGCTTAGCGACTGCATTTTCACCTGTTTATACAGCTCTGCATTCTATAAACTAAAACTGTTTTTGATTAACTGTTTTGCACTTTAAAAAGTTATTTGTTAAATAATTTTACCTGTAGGCTAACACACTCAAGTGCGCTAGCCGGGCTTAAAAGCATTTATAGCATTTACTGTCTGTTTTTTTCTGCTTACCAAAGAAAAAAAATCTTGTTTTCTCCGCCTTACGGAACTAGAATAGTCCAGTCTTCAGAGTTTGCTGATCTCTGGCTTTGTCTTGTTCCTGTGCTATTCCATATCCTTATTTGGATAAAGGAAGCTTTGTTCACCAGTGGGAGTGGGGAGCACTGGAGCAGCCTATTTGTCCCTAGAGCAGTGGTTCCAGCCGTAGAAACTTGTAGTCTATTGGCCATTTTACTGACTTCCTGTAGCTTTTCAACTCTGCTATAAAGCCCGGCTTTAAGACGTGGATTAAGCGGCTGAGTTGCCCATAGAGCACCATCAGCGCTCGGTTAAACAAGGTTAAACTTATTTCTGGCCCGAAAGTCTGCTCTTCAATTTTTCCCTTAGAACCTCTCTACTTGCAAAATCTAAACAGTCTATTCTCTATCTCAATAGCTTCAGCACTTGCTCCTAAAAGCATTTTATATAGGTAAAGTGCTTGTATACTAAACAAAAGTACTACATTAGCCTAGAATCCCCTTGAGTGCCCATTTCCTATAGGTCCCTTTATGACCTAGTTACACAAACTTTTTTCACTTTTTTCTAGCATGCCTAAGGGTCAGTTGCTAGCGTCCTCTCCTGTTCAGCTGGTGAATCTGGGCATCTTGAGGCGACAGCTTACAATTGCCTCATGCCACACAGACAACCCACTCCTTCTCCCACACAACACAAATACATGTGAGAGATGCAAATATATAGCCAAACTGGAGGCTAGGCTCTCTCAACTCAGACTGCAAGCAAGACTCAGACAGGAGGAGAAGGAAACCACACCACAAACCCAGTTTCACATGTAGAACTACTCCACAACTGCAAACAAACACATAAACACACAAAGACATACTAAAGGAGGCACTGATCAAAAAATCTACTAAAACTACAGAAGCCTCCACAGACACCAAGCAACTGCCACCTCAAGACATAAGACATGCAACACACATAGTTCTCAAAGTCAGTGTGCTAACAGTCACAGCCCTTAGGGCCAAACACAATGACAGACACACTTGTTATAGAGTGACCTGCTAGTCAGACACACTGGACGTCCCACTCACCAGGATCGAACAAGAAAAGACGCCCAGTAAGCTGCCTGTCAGGCAGCTTAGAATCCATACATTACACAAGCACTCAGGTCACTCCACAGCAAGCAAGTATGACTCAGTCATTGTCCATGCCGGTTGAATCCACCTGGAGACGTGACCTCCTGGACTACATGAAAAGAGAGACATAGAGGAGCTCCTCAGATGGTGTAGCCCAGGCCGGGTATGACCCCTGACCCCGAGCAGCACCCTACTCCTCACCAAGAATGATGCCACAATACAGAGACAAAATGATCAGCTTTAATAATTGGCTTAATTACTGGTGTCATTCTATGGATCCAATGTCTGTCTGCTCTGGGATGACATGCTTGACGTCAAACCACGCCATGCTTTGCAAGGGACAGCTTGCACTCTGTCACCCTAGGCTTCCGGATGTTGGCAAAAGCTCTACACACCACATAGTGCCTTTTTAGGCAAGGCTCAAAATGATAAACCTACCACCCTAGAAACAAAAAGGAGAAAAACTAAGGGTAATACTGCTCAACGCCTGGAAGTCTAAACCTCAAGATGCACGTACCGCTCCTCAGTATGGAGAACATTGATGTCTGTGCTGTGACTGAAACCTGGTTCAAGGCTCCTGAAGAGCACCCTGCACCATTGTTAGGTTGCCACTCATATCGCGCTCCGCCCAAACCGGACCGAACCAATAAAAGGAGGGGAGATCCATATTCATAAAGGATACCCACACCTCCAGGTTAGTGGCAACGCAATAAGCATCGGAGACCATCCAGGTGCAATTAACCATAGGTAAAACTGCCCCTACAGTTTTGCGGCAATACGATGCTGCACTGCCCTCTCAAACTCAGGAAAACCACACAGCCTTCCTGAAGATACTGAGAATATGAATGTATCTCCAACACCATCATATTGGGTGACTTCACTACCCAAACATAGACTGGGAACATATCGTGCCTCAATACTATCGCCCAACAACGTTCTTTGAGTTCAAAACTCAAATGCTATGGAACAATCCAGTCACCATCTCACAAGAGAAAATATATTGTGACTCCGATCATCGCAAACATGGGAACAAATGCTCCACACCGGAAGTATATCCACTCATTGGTGAGATCAGACCATAACCATCTCTCACTGGAGATCCGGTATCCCTCCCCACCCCAGCAAAGACCACAGTGAAGAACTTCTCAAAAGCAAACTTCACACTTCTTAAGACTGGAGTGGCATCCTTCATGCCCCCGAGCCAGTGGAAACTACAACCCACACTGTTGAAACCCTTAAGCAAATGCCTTCTACAAGCACCACCTCTAGAAATGTATGGACTGGCAATCCCTAATAAAATCTCAAATGACCTTTTTCACCAAAGGCAGGTGGAGCCCGGCCTGAGGACGCCATAAACAAACTCTACAACAAGAGGAGAGAAAAGCTACTACATGACAGAGCAACCTCAAATGGAAGCTGGGCATCTCTGATCACACGGCAAAACTACGACAATTGGCAAAATCATCCAAGGCCAACTTTGAGAGAAAAATGCTAATGACACAAAAGACAACACCATAAAGCCTTCTTAGCTATGTTAGAAACCTGTGGAACTCCCAGATATAGTCCAAAATGATAAAAAATCACTGAACCCACAGGTTTGCGGGCCTCCTCCCCCAAAGGAGTGAAATAACTATCCCACCAGAGTCTAGCCTCCCAAACACCGATGCCCAGGTGAGCTGCTCTCAAAACAGCATCACTGGACGTGTCCCCGTGGGCCAGTTACATGAACTCCAAATGAGGAACTAAAGAAATAATAACTGAGGTTGCAGAGTACCTGTAAAGTGAAGGATTCAGTGTAGAAAATCTAATTCAGAAAGCACCACAACAGGATAGAACAATGGACATCAAAAATTAGGGGGAACCAGTGGAACAGGAAGCAAGTGGTCAGATGCCATATGAAGATATTCTGGACCCATCCACAGGAAACCAGTATAAACATTCACTTGAAGCTGGACAGCAAGGGACAGATTAGGAATCTGTGGCAACTCTAATGCAGTCAACGTTGAGGAGTGATAGGCCAGTGAGTTCACATATGACAGACCAACGGATAGCACAGGATGAAACTGAAGAGAATGTGACACAGGAAGATGCTATAGAACTTTCTATAGAATGCCTGCAAGAAATGGAAAACAGAAAATGTGCTCTCAGTTTAGGAGAAAATGAGCATAGTGAAGATTTGCTTAATTTAAAAGTGATAGATAGCCATATTAAGATCAATGAAAGAAATAAACTGCAGAAGGTCAATAAAACCCAAAAAGTCAGAAGTTTGATAATACAAATGTACATAGTTACCAGGACTGCCCATAGAGATCCATGAGAAATAATAAAAGTAAATAGGATATATTACTGTGCAGCTAAACTAATAACTGATAAAGTTCTGCCACAAGAACACAGGGTAGTGAGGGGGGAAAAGGGGATAAACAGAATATCATCATGGAAGTACTGAATAGAGAAAACTATAAAGCAATTAAATCATGAAGTGTCACTGTTACAACAGTATAGAAGAAGGAACAGATCAGCAAAAATACTTAAAAAGATAGACATGATAAAAGCAATGCACAGTATTAAAACAGATCAGGATCTATCATGTACTATTGCAAATACACTAAAAGTCTCAGCACATGTGGAAAAACTTTGAAGATACACAGATAAATATAAAGGAAAAGTACAAAACAAAAAATTTATCGATGACTCAAAAAGTTTTATAGAGAATTGGGAAACAAGGTAAAAGGAATTGAAAGAACAACAAAAAAAGAAGAAATAGATACATTTTAGAGAAGTATATATGAAGATCCTGTGGAACATAAGAAAGATACTAAATGGATAGAAGAAGTAAAAGAAAGAATAAGAAGTTTAAAGGCACAGGATATGAAATGAGATGAAATAACAGCCAGAGAGATTGAAACAAAGTTAAGAAAAGCCTTCAGTTGTAAATCCCCAGACCCAGATGCACTATCTAATTTCTGGCTAAAGTATTAACATCTTTGCACAAAGATTTAGCCATGAATAAGAACTATTTATATGCGCACCCTGAAGAGATACCAACCTGGCTAACAACAGGAAAAACAATGCTCCTACTTAACAATGAACCTGCAACCTCTCCTAAAAATTATAGACCAATTACTTGCCTTACGATGATGTATAAACTATACACTGGAGTTGATGCCAACAGAATTTATAGTCATTTAGAAGAAAACTTAATTACGGCAATAGAAAAAAAAAGGGCAATAAAAGACGTCATATGGAACAAATGATCATTTGTTGTCAAATAAAGTCAGAGTGGTGAACTGTAAAAAGGGGGAGAATCTAAGTATGGCATGGATTGACTACAAAAAAGCATTTGATAGTATCCCACATTCATGGATAAAAGAGTGCTTAAAAATGTATAAGATACACCCTACACTAATCAACTACATTACAGTGACCATGAAACAGTGGCAGACCACTTTGCAATTAAGCTATGATAAAGGACAAATTATTATCCGAGGGATAAAAATTCAAAGTGGGATATTCCAGGGTGACACTCAGTCACTGCTGCTATTCTGCCTTGCTCTTAACCCATTAAGCAGTCTACCTAACAGTTTAGGCCATGGCTACAGTTTAGCAGAGTATAAACACTTCTCATCTTCTCTTTGTCTATGATTAAAACTATATAGCTCATCAAATTAGGAACTGAAAGCACAACTGCAAGTAGTCAAAACTTTTTCAAATGATATAAGAATGTAATTTGGTCTTGATAAATGTGCAAAAGCAACCTTTAAATCAGGAAAGCTGCAGCACCAAGAAAACATCAGTTTGGGTCAGGAATGTGATATAAAAGAACTTGAGTAAGAGGGAGTGTACAAATATTTGGGAACTGATGAAGGATCAACAATAAAACATGAACAAGTGCAAATAAAACTTAGTAAGGAATATTTTAAAAGACTTAAATTATCCTGAAAACAGTGTTGACATCTAGGAACAAAATTCAAGCTATAAATCAGTTTGCTCTTCCTGTCCAAACTTACAGATTTGGAGTGAATGACTGGCCTCAAAACATGTTGAATAGATTAGACAGGAAAACAAGAAGAATGCTTCATGCTTACCAAATGATTTATAAAAATCAGTGTATACCGAGATTATATATTACCCATTCCGATGGTTGTATGGGACTATTTGGAATTGATTACATGTATAGGTTCATAGGTTGGTACTAGACTATCGGCCCTAAGGCCTATGCAAGCCTAGCCATAACAATTCCCTGGAAATGTTTTCCCACAATATTTACTTCTCTGGGCCCCTGTCTAGCTGGGGAAATTTCCTATAGGTTCATAGGTTGGTACTAGGCTATCGGAATAAACACCTCCTGCAAGGCTCAAACCAAGGACCATGCACACCATAGACAAAGTGATTGACCACTAAGCTATGCCAGATAGATATGCAATTTATTTCTCGGAGGTACAGGCCAACACGGAAGGACTGTGGCTGAACAAGTTCGCAGATGACTGCAAACTGGGCGCCATAATCGACTCTCCAGCCGACACAAGCATACTCTAAAAGGGCCTCATAGAAACAGACAACTGGTGCCAGAGCCATGGCCTCAAGCTAAATGCCAAAAAGTGTATAGTCATCCCTCTTTGGCAAAAACAAAGTGCCCACAAATTACCACATAGGTGGTAATCCATTAAGTACAGAAGAAGTAATTAGGGACCTGGGGACCCAAGTTGATAGCAATCTCTCATTTGACAGCCACGTGGCCAAAGTGGTTAGAAAAACATTTTATATAGCCCACCTAATCATGGAGGGATTCACATCTAGATCAGGGGAGGTCATCGTGCCTCTTTACTCATCCCTCATCACGCCCATAATTGAGTACAATGCCCCTTTTGGGATGTACCTTACCAGACACCTGCAGCAACTGGAAAGACCCCAAAAGTACCTCACCAAGAGGATCAAAGGGCTCAAACAGATGCCATATGCTGCCCGGTTAAAGAAACTCCAGCTCTACTCAGTGGCATACCTCCTGTTCAGAGGCGATCTGTGCCTGACGTATAAAGCCATGTCCAACCGAATTAATGGACATGCTGCACCTCAGAAAATCCAAATCCCATCGAGCCACGCGCTCGAGAGACTTGAACCTCAGCACTGAAATAAATAAGACATGCTGGAGGGACAGATTCATAACCCAGAGGCTCCCTTCACTCTGGAATAAAATCCCAGTCCAGGTTAGGCAGAGTCCCTCATTGACTCTCTTCAAGAGGAATCTTGATGAGTGGATGGGAGATCATAGGTTTACCCTGGGTATCACTTCTGTGTCACTGTTAGACAGAGGCACAGTATACTAACCTCGAAAAAGGGCTTAGCAAAATAAATTTAAAATGGGTGGCGAAAGCCAAACACATTCTGGCTAGGCTTATAAATGCCCTAGGGCAGATAGCCTAGTATGAACCTATGAACCTATGAACCTATGAATTGTGGGACTGCATACATATCTGCTGACCTCACAAGATCTAAATATAGTGAAAGAGTTGAAACATGAGGAGAATAAATCTAAGATGATTTCTCTGCTTAGTTTAGCAGAAGCATATTGGCATCAAGTGGAAATGGAAATCAAACAAGAAACAATTATATTTTATCCTTAGTTGTATATGTTGACATTGTATCTATGGAGCTTTTCTCCCCAGGACTCCATTGCAAATGGGCTCATTCGGCCCAGTGGATTATCCTGGCAAACAAACTTCAAATAAAATAAATAATAAAATAAAAGAAAAGTAGATAAAAATCAGGCAGCAACTGAATGTGCCTAAAAAACAAAAGAAATAATATAAGATGAAAGATAAGATGAGAAGGCAAGAAATTTAGAAAATGTATAAATATAGTTGCGAGTATAGAAACCTCCTGGAGGAAACTCATGTTGAGCAGGATTGAATGCAGGAATGGTTAAGGAGTGACAAATTCAAACCAAAAGATGAAAGGTTAATATTGGTGGCCCAAGATAGTGGCTTACATACATACTGGTTTACAAAGTCCATTGAACATGTGGGAGAAAGAGAGAAATGTAGGTTTTGTAAACCAGAATTGGAAACAGTCACACACCTTGTTGCTGGTTGTGACATACTAATGGCAGAAGGACTGTATACTGAAAGGCATAATAATGTGGCAAGACTGTTGCACTGGGGATTGTACAAACATTATAATACTGAAGTAGATGAAAAACACTGGAAACATGAGCCACAAAGCATCATAATAAATGATGAAGTCTACATAATATGGGATCACCCATTACCAACTAGGGTTACCACCTGTCCCATTTTGCTAGGGACAGTCCATCTTTGGGCAGTTGTGTCCTGTGAAAAATATAAAAACAAAATGGCAAATGTCCTGATATTTTAGGACAAAAATATTTCCTAAGTTTTCTTTAATAGTTACATAAAACAATTATTTTTTTTAACTGAAACCCCCTAAATGTTATATGAAATAGCATTAGCAACTCAAATGCTACAAGAGCAAGCTTTTATTTTGGCAAAAAAGTGAAGTTCTATCCTTTTTACAGGCCATGGGTATGTTTTGTCCTACAAAATCTGACATTTCTACAAAAAATGTCCCACGTTGGGCATTTCAAAAGGTGGCAACCCTATTACCAACAGATCAAAAATAGATGCAAGAAAACCAGATATAGGGGTCCATGAAATGAAGACAAAAGTGGGATTGATCATCGAAATTGCTACACCCAGTGACTACAGTGTCTTGTGTACAGAGAGGCACAAAGTCATAAAATATCAGGATTTGCAGGCAGAAATTAGAGCAACGTGAAAGAAAGATACCCAGACAGTTCCAATAGTAGGAGGAGCAATGGGTCTTATAAACAAGAATCTACAATCATATTTAGATATGTTACCAATACATGTAACTCAGTATGAATTCCAGGAGTCATTATTGGGCACATTGCGGGTGCTGTGAAATGCACTTCTGGCTAACATCAAAGATTGAAACAGTACAGTACTAACTTCATGAACTGTAATCATACTTTGACTTAAGAATGGGGTGCATTCCCATCATGGCATTAGAAATGCAAACGATATGGAGAAATTAAAAAAGTGAAAATCCTGTGGAACTTAACAAAAATGCTAAATGGATAGAAGAAGTAAAAGAAAGAATAAGAAGTTCAAATGTACAGGATATGAAATGGGATGAAGTAAGAGATTGAAACAAAGTTAAGAAAAGCCTCCAGTTGGAAAACTTCAGGCACAGATGCAGTACCTAACTTCTGGCTGAAAGTATTAACATCTTTTCATGAAGATTTAGCCATGAGTAAGAACTGTTTATATGCACACTCAAACAGACAACAACCTGTCTAACAAGAGGAAAAACAATGCTTCTACTTAACAGTGAACTTGCAAGCTACCCTAAAAATTATAGACCAATAACTTGCCTTCTGACGACATAAACTATACACTGGAATTGCTGCCAATAGAGTTTATAGTCATTTAGAAGAAAACTTAATTATGCCAATAGAACAAAAGGGCAATAAAAGAAAGTCATATGGAACAAAGGATCACTTGCTGTTAAATAAAGTTATACTGGAGAACTGTAAAAAAGGGGAAGTATGGCATGGATAGACTACAAAAAAGCACTTGACAGTATCCCACATTCATGGATAAGAGTGCTTAAAATGTATAAGATACACCCTAAACTGATAAACTACATCACAACAACCATGGAACAGTGGCAAACCACTTTGCAGTTAAGCCATGGTAAAGGACAAATTATTATTCCAGGGATAAAAACCAAAGGGGGATATTCCAGGGTGGCTCTCTGTCACCACTGCTCATTTGCCTTGCCCTTAACCCATTAAGCTGTTTACTTAACAGATTAGGTTGTGGCTATAATTTAACTCCCAGAAAGCAAAAAGTGTAAAGAGTTGTCATCATTTCTTTGTCAGTGATTTAAAACTATAGTTCATCAGATGAGGAACTGACTACACAACTGCAAGTAGTCAAAATTTTCAGGTTGTCAGCTCTTAACAGAAGGTCAGTCATTGCAGTTAACAGAAGAAATTAAAACTAACATCTTACTATCAGTTAATTACAACTCTAACACAAAATATTTAACTGGAAATACTTAAAAAGAGCATTTTTAACACCAGATAGAATTAAAACGATCAGTACTACTACAAATGTTTTTTGCTAGAGGTGTGAAAAGTCAAATAAAGCAGAACTGGATTCATATTTTTATGAATGTAATAAAATTAAATCATATTGGAATGGAATCAATAATTTTTTACAAGCTTTATTTAATGAATCCTTTACCTTAACTAAAGTATTGATTATACTAAATGTAAATGAAGGTCCCTACCTGAATAAGGCAAATATGTATTTGTTATTTATTTATTTTTATTTATTTGCATTTGTTTAACCAGGATAGTCCATTGGGCTCAAGAACCCGTTTTCAATGGAGTCCTGGGGAGAAAAGCTCCACATACATATTTAACAGAGAATGAGGATATACATAGACATTACATGGGGTTCAACATGAGAAAAGTACCAAATACAGAGGATATACATATACATTTGATGGGGTAAAACATAGTACAATTTATGTAATTAAACATGCAGAGACAGCTGAAACAAGGCAATAAGAGTTACACCAAATTTATAAAAAATTTTTTTTTTTTTTTTTTTATATATATATATATATAGAGAGAGAGAGAGAGAGTTAGTGTAGTATACAGGTAGGCCAAGGGTAATGCTGTCTGGTGTTCATATTGTCGGTGTTATTGACAATACATGCTATATCTAGGAAATGTGTAAGCAGAAGATGGAATTCAAATACACCCCCGACAGCTGGAAGAATTCTACACTTTACTGAAGACAACTGCATCGATGGAAATAAAAATCAAAGAACTACGAATCTACCCCAGGCGATTTGTAAATAATCCTTTGAAGAAAGTTATATCTTTGTTGGACACTCTGCAATAATCCATATTGTATCTCTGATAACTGATATGTTAATTCCGTATTTAATAACATACAGTGTATATAATTGAAAGTCAGGCTATTGTAAATATTGCATATAGTTTAAAATTATATTTAAAAATATTATGTAAATGTTATTTTAACTGAAAATAAAAAAATATTTGAGGGAAAAAACTTTCAGGTGATATAAGAGTGTCATTTGATCTTGATAAATATGCAAAAATAACCTTTAAAGCAGGAAAACCGCTGCACCAAGAAAACATCAGTTTGGGACAAGAATGTGATATAAAAGAACTTCAGCAAGAGGGAGTATATAACTATTTGGGAACTGATGAAGGATCGACAAAAAACATGACCAAATGTGAATAAAAACTCAGTAAGGAATATTTTAGAAGACTTAAATTAATCCTGAAAACAGCATTGACATCTAGGAACAAACTTCAGCCTATAAACCAGTTTGGTCTTCTTGTCCTAACTTACAGTTTTGGAGTGATTGACTGTCCCCAAAAGGTATTGGATAGGTTAGACAGGAAAACAAGAAGAGTGCTTCTTGCTCATTAAATGATTTATAAAAATCAATGTATACCGAGATTATATATTCCCTATTCTGAAAGGTATGGGCCTCCTCGAAATTGATTACATGTATAGATCTGCAATCATAGGACTGCATACATATCTGCTGACCTCACCAGATCCAAACATACTGAACATTTGAAAACATGAGAAAAGCATGTCTAAGATGACTTCCCTGTTTATTTCAGCAGAAGTATATCGAAGTCAAGTGGAAATGGAAGTCAAACCTGAAATAGATAAAAATCAGGCAGCAACTGAATGTATCAAAAAAATGAAAGACTATAAGGTGACTGATCTGATGAGAAGGCAAGAAATGTTGAAAATGCATAAATATAGATGCATGTACATGAAACTCCTGGAACAAAGTCATGTCAATCAGGATCTAAAGCAGGAATGAGTAAGAGGGCAATTTAAACCAAAAGACAAAAGGTTAATATTAGCAGCCCAGGATAGTGGATCACATGCACGCTGGTTTACAAAGTCCATTGAACATGTGGGAAAATAAATACAGGTTTTGTAAAACAGAACTGGAAAGAGCTGGACATCTTGTTACTGGTTGTGATACACTAATAGCAGAGGACCTGTATACTGAAAGGCATAATAATGCGGCAAGACTGTTGCACTGGGGATTGTGCAAACATTATAACATTGAAGTAGCCGAGAAACATTGGAAACAGGAGCCACAAAGCATTACAGAAAAGGATGAAGTTTATATCTCTTGAGATCACCCATTACCAGCAGTTCAAAAAATAGATGCGAGAAAACCAAACAGAGTAGTTCATGAAAAGGAGGCAAAAGTAGCATTGATCATTGAAATTATTATACCCAGTGATTACCATGTCTTATGTACAAAAAGACACAAAGTCATAACATACCAGGATTTGCAGAGAGAGAAATGAGGGCAATGTAGATGAAGGATACCCAGACAGTTCCAGTAAAAGTAAGAGAAATGGGCTGCATAAAAAAGAATTTACAGTCATATTTAGATATGCTACTGACACGCACATTTGCATGAATTGCAGAAGAAATCGATTCTGGGCACATTGCAAGTGCTGTGAAGAGCACTTTTGGCTAACAAAAAAGAATGAAGCAATACTAATTTGATGAACTTTAATTATACTTTGACTTAAGAATGTGGTCCATTCCCGTTATGGTTTTAGAAACCCAAAAGACTTCGAGAAATTAAACCGGTACATTCAAAGAGGTAGAGACACACACACACACGCACACACACACACACACACACACACACACACATACACACACACACACACACACACACACACACACACACACACACACACACACATACACACACACACACAAACACGCGCACGTGTACCCAGACACACACGCACACACATGCCCACATATGTACACACGGATCTACTTTCAAATCTCGAAATACTGAAATACCGAATTTCAGTATCTCGAGACCATAATCACGAAATTCCACTACAAAGAAAGATTAAAAAACCGAACGTTGGTATACTGAAAGTACATAATACTGATTTTTCAGAATGTCACGTTCATTTTTTTTTTACCATCCACCATCATTAGCCCCCCTTTTCCCATTTTTTCTACATGGGGTCGGGGTATCGTGTTAACTGTTACCATCTCTCTTGATTCAGTGCCACACTCCTGCCTTCTTCAACACTCATGCCTGACTGTTGCAGATCTTCTTTCACACAATCCAGCCACCTCTTTGATGGACTTCCCCACTTCCTCTTGTCTTTTTTCCTGTCTGTCCCAAATCTTCCTCACCAGATTGTCTTATGCTTTTCTGCACATGTCCAGACCACCATAATCTGTTCGCTTTGATCTTTTCTGCAATTGCAGCTACTGTGGCTGGCTTCTGCTGTTATGTCCTCATTTCTTCGTCTGTCCCACAGTGTGCATCTTACCACCCATCTCAGGCACTTCATTTCCATCAGCTCTAGCTTCTTCAACTGTTCTCCCTTTACTGCCCAGGTTTCTGTACCATACAGTAGTACTGGTTGCATCACTGTCTTGTACACCTTACTTTTAAGCTTCTTTGGCATTCTTCTATCATAGACTACACCTGATGCACTTTTTTTTTTTTACCCTCCACCGTACAAATATAAATACAAACACAACCTTCCTCCATACACAATCACAAACTACAACAACAAACATACCAACAAAACCCTAGTAATCTATGTTTAAGCAGGGGGAAAAACCCCTGCACCCCCCATGTGGGGGGCTGCACCCCCCTCACCCCATCTAATTATATATATCAGCTCTGAGGTCACACTGCCATGAAAAAAAAAACAACAACACACCTACTGTTACATGCCCTACACTTCCATTGCACACCTTCAAAGCCATACCTGGGAGAAACACACACACTACACATGAACAAAAATCACCACTTGTCAAAACTAACACATGCACACACAGTCACCTATCTACCCCAATATACTCCTGAAATTTGCCAACAAATTACAACATAAAAATTTCTCTCCCAATCCCTAACACACTAAACACCTACCTGAAGCTGCCATACATAACAACACATTGGCTGCCAGATCTACATCCCCAAACCATCACACCTTAAAGGGACTTCATACAATTCATAAAACACCGCACAACTACTACAGATTTGGCATTCTCAGATTCTTTATGCTGAAGTTTCAAACAACAGGATTCACAACATTTTCATCACAATATTTTGAATTTTGTTATTATATTATTTTAAAATTCAAAAGTAGATCTTTACACACATGCTTGTCCAGAAAAATGAAAATGTGCACACAAATATGGAAAAATACACACAAACATGTACACACATGCACCTACACAAATGCATATATATATATATATATATATATATATATATATATATATATGTGTGTGTGTGTGTGTGTGTGTGTGTGTGTCTATATATATATATATATATATATATATATATATATATATATATATATATATATATATATATAATGCATACATGTATATGCACAAATAGGTATGCATATGCACATGCATATTTGAGCAGGCACAGACCAGAATGCATACAGACACACACCTGGCAGCAATGCATGTAGTATACTGTCATATTAATGCTGACATATAGGGGTAAATGTTTAAATGCCAGTATGCATTATCCTTAAAGGAATGTATGGCACTGGATTCACTATACAATCTCAAAATACTGAAATGTCGAATTTTAGTATTTCGAGACTGAATAGTCGAAAAACCACATACACAAAAACCCACAATCACGAACACTACAATCGCGACCATTCACACACACACACAAACCAGGACATAATCACACACACACATACACCTACTTAACTAAACAAACATAACAACACACACACACAAACATACCTATAAGCATTGGGGCAAGCCCACCTGCACCCCCCACACCCACCCTACTTATATAGTCTAACTCCGAGGTCACACTATGCACACAAAACACACCACCGCAGACACTCACACACACTAAAATCCCTACCCATTATCCTGAAACACGCAACACTTACCTGAAACCCCAGATATATCCACAAACCGCACCACACATCATGAATGCGACACCACAATAGCAGCGGATTCGACATTTGCAGATTTGGCATACTGTAGCTTCACTATTCGGTCTCAATGTACTGAATTTCGACATTTCAGTATGTCAAGATTGTCTAGTGTATCCATGACACTATATCAATGTGACCAAGCATCAAAACACAGGAGATGAATGCAGGCAAGTTGAAAACATACTAACTGAAAACACAAAAGCATTAAAATTGTAACCAAATGCGAAAGGAAAACAGAGTCTCTTTTTGTGATCAGTCAACCTAATCAACAAAACCACTAACTTCAGACACAATTTGTCTGTATAATGGTAGGGTCAGTGAAAGTGTTGTTCATAAAGTAAGATAGTTCTGCGGCTAAGGGCAAGGGCAGGCTTAGCACATATAGGGCTTTATCTGTACCACTTTACTAATGTGTGATACCCCTAGTCCTGCCCCTAACACCAGCTGTATGCCTTACTTCTTCTTCATCTTCTTCTTTCAGTTGTTCCCATTAGGGGTCACCACAGTGGATCATCTGTATCCATTTCCTCCTATCATCTGCATCTTGCTCTGTCACACCAACCACTTGCATGTCCTCTCTTACCACAACCATAAAGCTTATCTTAGGCCTTCCACTTTTCCTGTTACCTGGTAGCTTCATCCTTAGCATCTTTTTCCCAATATACTCTGCATCCCTCCTCAGCACATGTCCAAACCAACGCAATCTCACCTCTCTGGCTTTGTCTCCAAACCTTCCAAACTGAGCTGACCCTCTAATATACCGATTCCTAATCCTGTCGAGCCTCATCACACCCAGTGCAAATCTCAACATCTTTAACTCTGCCACATCCAGCTCTGACTCCTGCCTTTTTGTCAATGCCACCATCTCCAAACCATATAATATAGCTGGTCTCACTACCCTCTTGTAGACCTTCCCTTTCACTCTTACAGGTACCCGTCTGTCACAAATCACTCCTGATACTCTTTTCCACGCAGCCAGTACTCTCGTCTTCACCTCTCTTCCACACTCACCATTACTCTGAACTGCTGATCCCAAATATTTTTGTGCCTCATCCACCTTCGCCAACTCTACTCCCTACATCCTCACTATTTCTCTGTCCTGCCTTTCATTCACACACATATATTCTGTCTTAGTCCCGCTGACCTTCATTCATCTCCTTTCTAGAGCATATTTCCACCTCTCCAGGGTCTCCTCAACATGTTCCCTACTCTCACTACAGATCACAATATCATCCGCAAACATCATAGCCCACTGAGACTCCTGTCTGATCTCATCTGTCAACCTGTCCATCACTACTGCAAATAAGAAAGAACTTACAGCTGATCCTTGATGTAACCCCACCTCCACCTTAAATGCATCCATCACTGCTACTGCAGACCTCACCACTGTCACACTACCCCTTGTACATATCCTTGAAGCAAACAAACGGAAACCAGTAAAATGCACAAAAGCAGTCCGGACAAGCACCGTACTGCCCCAAAAAAATGTTAAAGTCCTTATTGTGAAGGCTGTTTGCAGTGCAAGCTGCAACACTGAAACAGAAATCCACTTGCACGTATAAAGCCACACTGAAGTCGGAAAAAAACTTAAACCTTAACGCACTTTATTATTAAAACAAGCGTTTTTGCTGTGGTTAAAACTACAGCTTCATCAGAGCAAAAAGTAGAATGCAGTGTCAGAGTCAGGTTTTTAATTAGTAATGCAATTACAATGAAGGCGTGTTAACAGCATTTCTTGCAAAATTCAGGGAATGAAAGCTCTGTTTAGGAGCATTCTCAAAAGTGTGTAGTTTCATACTTTTAAAACAGTTGTAAACCATGAAACAATGATGCATCAGCAGTTTGTTACGTTCATACACCAAGCAAATGTGCATTAAAAGCATGAAAATGTGTAAGAAATATATACACAATAAAAGCAGTCTAAAAACAATGCATAACAGGTCTACATATAAAAATGTTTATAGAAAAGTGTTTGTAAAAAAGTATCTAGTGAAATCACTACCTGCAACTGCAGTTGGAAGCCTTGCTAAGTGTGAGTCTTAAAAGTAGTGAAAAGTATATGTTACTACAAATTACTATTAAAGTAAAATAAAATGAAGTGAAAAGTGAAGTAAGACAAAGGTAAAGGAGTTATCTTTTATAGCTCCTCATTTTCAGGACACAAGCTATATTGCAATGTTCATTCAAACCTGGGTACGAAAATGAGTCTAGTAATATTTGTCATTCTAGCTCCTTATTCTCCAAAAAGAGAGGTACTGGACCCCCTCTTTCTGTTTTCTTGACCTGGTCAATTGCAATAAAATGAAAGCTATGTCGTTGGTGTTTCATTACGTGTTTAGCTAAAGCATTTTCTTTTTTCAGTTTCCTTATGGCATAATCATGTTGGTACAGCCTGTCCCATAGTCTCCGGTCAGACTTGCCTATGTAAAATGCTTCACAGCAGTTACACTTAGCTAAATAATCTATGGATCTAGAATCACAATTAAGCTTATGTGTAATGTGGTACTTTTTGTTACGTGTTGTATATATTTCTTACACATTTTCATGCTTTTAATGCACATTTGCTTGGTGTATGAAAATGTATGAAAGTAACAAACTGCTGATGCATCAATGTTTCATGGTTTCCAACTGTTTTAAAAGACACACTTTTAGAATGCTCCTAAACAGAGCTTTCATTGCAGAAATCTTCATTGTAATTGCATTACTAATTAGGGTGTATAAAAACTGACTCTGACACTGCATTTTACTTTTTGCCTCTGATGAAGCTGTAGTTTTAACCACAGGTTTTAATAATAAAGTGCTAAGGTTCAAGTTTTCCTTCAGTGTGGCTTTATCGTGCAAGTGGATCTCAATTTCAGCGTTGCAGCTTGTACTGCAAACAGCCTTCATAATAAGGTCTTTAACATTTTCTTTTGTGCATTTTACTGGTTTCCGTTTGTTTGCTGTCAGCTACAGCCCGACTAGTCCATGATTATTCGCATCCAACAACATAACTGTAGATGAAAGTAATGATCTTACCAGTTTAAGCATTAAATTGTCAGCAAACTTGTTTACCACACAACAAGTCGCGGATCACACCATCTACACCCAGCCTTACCTGCTAGAGGATTACAAAGAGGAGTGACAGGAACTCCTTCTGACACTAATTCTTTGCTGAACCTGGATTCCATACGGTCAACCTGTACATTATTGAACCACCGAATGGTGTTCATTCCTTCAGGGACATCCTAACTGGTAGTCCCTCAACATCAAGGAGCGGAGTTTCTTTACCCATGCCACCAGGGCTTATTGGTGTTCGAACTTTGGGATTTGGATTCAAAACACAGACAACTTGAGGTTTGGTACACCTCTGGAACAACCGGCTATGGGGCTATCTAACTCTCGGTGAGTGAGAACACAATAACAGACAGTCTAAAGACTTTGATAATAAACTATTGAAGCTGAAAAACTTCAATTAGAGACAGTTTATTTTCAACAATGTATCTCAGTTTTAAAAATAATGTTTTTTGTGCTGACTTAAGGACATTGTTTGACAAACAAGGAATTGAGCTTATGGAATTGATCTCTAAACATTACAGTACACATATTATGAGATTAATTGAAGAAGTCAACCAACTGGACAGTTCCTTAAAACAAAACTTGCACTTTGATAGATATAAATACGATTACTTTTTTCCAGTATTGACAGTTTAGTGGATAAGTTAAAAGTGAGCAAAACTGGCAAGGGATAGGTTGAGCTATTCTAATGGAACAGCTTATCCTAAACTAATGGCTTCAACTAATACTCAAGTTGACAGTACTATTACAGAAACTGGGAATGAAAACAATGAGCCAAACCTAAGTGGAGGTGATGACTGGGATGAAACAGGCGAACTTTAACTCAGGTGCACCTCCACGTGGCAACTATGTGAAAGTGCACAACACCATGGACAACAACACAACCAACAAAGGTATGAAAATCAGGGGCATTTTTTTACTACAACAAGAACTGGTCCAAACGATAGTAACAGGTGACTCTACTCCCAATTCAATGCCTATCACTAACAACAACATGTTAGGTGACTTAAGTATCTTATGAAAAAGCGACTTTAAAATCTATAATTTTTCATGTGCCTCCATCCCTGATAGAACTACTAGCATTCGGGAACACTTTTGTTCCTACAACTAAATGTAACCTTGTTAAGACTTTGATTGACTTGAAATGCTTTGTCAGGAAACTGAATTTGCATGTAATGTTTAACAATGATGTTACTAACATGAATACTAATTTGAAATTAGCTAGTATTTATAACCCCCCACTACACAACATTTTAACACTTTTTGAAAAACCTTGTGAATTGGACCTCATACAAATAGTCACTTTTTCACATACTAAAAACGACCGGTTAGACTATAACATCACAGAAGAACAACTACAAGGCTTGGAAAATGTATGCAAAGCACCGGTCAGGGTAGTAAAACCTGACAAAGGAGGTGGGCTTGTAATCTTTGACAACTTTCTATATATTAGTAAAATGGAAACTGGAAACTGTCCTCGATAGTCCAGCTTATAGTTCATCGTCACTGAATGAGATGAACATGTCAATTTCTAGGACTAGGGTTTTTTTAAGGAACCTATTTATTAGTGGGTGCATTGATATTGACACCTACAATTACATTGACATCACAATGCCTAGGACACCAGTAATTTTTGGTATACCAAAAATTCATAAAAACTTGGTTAATCCACCAATCCGGGCATTGATTGATAAGAGCCCAACTTGTAGAAATTATCCTGAGCAAATATGTGAAATTGATTACAGCGACTCGCCTTACTATGGCGTCATAGATCTATCTATACCTCACCTGGAGGCTATTTCACTAATGTTAGACAAAAATGAAATTGATTTAGTATCCCAACTTTTAGACAGTCCAACTTCTTCATCTTTAATGGGAAATGTGGTGCTACAGTAGCTAACCTATTTATGGCCTACTGGGAGGTTGACAACATTCTTAAGGATGTTAACACATCAAGTTCTACACAAGATACCTGGATGATATCCTTTTGATGAGACACTAGCAAATGAATTTGTTTCTTCTATTAATAACACAACTTCTCAGAGCTAAGCATTGACTACCTTGATGTTCACTTGTATAAAGAAGTTAACAATTGTGAATATTCTTCAAAGATATACAGAAAGCCAACTTACTGCAACTCCTTTTTACATTACAACAGCTGCCACCCATTCAAGCAAAAGAGGCTATTATAAAGGGACAGCTAATTCGAGCAGCCAGGATGTGCAGTAATGAGATACTATTCCAAGAAGAATGCAAAATCTTGGAAGTAATGTTGAAGAAATACTGGATGAGATCAACAATAAAAGAAGAGAAGGTAAATTTCTACCCTTACTTCCACACAAAATTTTCAGTGGACAAGAGGAAGACTTAGAGGCTAATCCGAGGGATGGGGAGAACATACCCTTTCTTAGGGCAACCTCCAACACTGAGATAACAGGGACCTCGTTTGTAAATAGTTTCATCACAAATTACAGTATTGACTCGAGGAATATTCAAATTATACTTTATAAAAATTGGTATTACATAACAAATAATGAGGAACTCATGGACAAGTTAGGCACAAAACCTCTGATAGCATATAGGACAATAATTTGAAAACTTTGCTAGAAAGAAGTAAACAGAGGAGCTAATGACTAGAACAAAAAGGCTGTTTTCAGTGCGGGGCATGTAACTATTGCCATCTTGTGAAGGCTTCCAATTCCTTTGTAATACAAAAAGTACCACATTACACATAAGCTTAATTGTGATTCTAGATCCATAGTTTATTTAGCTAAGTGTAACTGCTGTGAAGCATTTTACATAGGTAAGTCTGACTGGAGACTACGGGACAGGCTGTACCAACATGATTATGCCATAAAGAAAAAAAAAAAAAAGCGCTAGCTAAACACGTAATGAAACACCAAGAACATAGCTTTCATTTTATTGTAATTGACCAGGTCAAGAAAACAGAAAGAGGGGGTCCAGTACCTCTCTTTTTGGAGAATAAGGAGCTAGAATGACAAATATTACTAGACTCATTTTCGTACCCAGGTTTGAATGAACATTGAAATACAGCTTGTGTCCTGAAAATGAGCAGCTATAAAAGATAACTCCTTTACCTTTGTCTTACTTCACTTTTCACTTCATTTTATTTTACTTTAATAGTAATTTGTAGTAACATATACTTTTCACTACTTTTAAGACTCACACTTAGCAAGGCTTCCAACTATAGTTGCAGGTAGTGATTTCACTAGATACTTTTTTACAAACACTTTTCTCTTTTATTGTGTATATATTTCTTACACATTTTCATGCTTTAAATGAAAGTAACAAACTGCTGATGCATCAATGTTTCATGGTTTCCAACTGTTTTAAAAGTATGAAACTATCATTGTGATTGCATTACTAATTAAGGCGTGGTGTGTTGCATAAAACTTGACTCTGACACTGCATTTTGCCTCTGTTTAATAATAAAGTGCGTTAAGGTTCAAGTTTTAATTTCAGTGTTGCAGCTTGTACTGCAAACAGCCTGCTTGTCGGACTGCTTTTGTGCCTTGTACATATCCTGTAGCACTCATACATACTTCTCTCCCACTCCCAACTTCCTCATACAATACCACAACTCCTCTCTAAGCACCCTGCCATATGCTTTCTCTAAGACCACAAAGATAGAATGCAACTTCTTCTGACCTTCTCTGCACTCAGAGTAAACATTGCATCTGTAGTGCTCTTTCCCAGCATGAAACCATACTGCTGATCGCTAATTATCACCTCCCCCTTAACCTAGCTTCCACCACTCTTTCCCATAACTTCATGGTGTGACTGATCACTTTTATACCTCTGTAGTTACTACAGTTCTGTACATCACCCTTATTCTTAAAAATCGGTACCAAAACACTTCTTCTCCTCTCCTCAGGCATCCTCTCACTTTCCAAGATTTCATTAAACAATCTGGTTAAAAAACCCACTGCCATCTCTCCAAAACACCTCCATGCTTTCACAGGTATGCCATCTGGACTAACTACTTCCTCCTTGCTAATCAGGTGCACTTCCTGATTCACTATCCCCACATCATTCAACCTTCTTTTTCTCTCAATCTCTTCATTCGTCACCCCCCCCCAAATTACTCTTTCCATCTGCTCAACACACTCTCCTCACTTGAAGTACATTTTCCTATTTATCCTTTATCACCCTTACCTGATGCACATCTTTTCCAGCTCGGTCCCTCTGTCTAGTCAATAATTTTCTCCCTTTTTAGTGTCTAACTTTTCATACAACTCTCCATACGCCTTATCCTTAGCCTACGCCACCTCTCTCTTTGCCATGCTCATCTCCTTATACTCTTGTCTACTTTCTTCATCTCTCTGACAATCCCACTTCTTCTTTGCCAACTTCTTTCTCTGTATACTCTCCTGTACTTTCTCGTTCCACCACCAGGTCTCCTTGTCCTCCTTTCTCTGTCCAGATGTCACACCAAGCACCTTTCTAGCTGTCTCCCTTACCATCTCTGCTGTAGTTACCCAGCTATTCAGTAACTCTTCATTGCTACCCAGTTTCTGTCTTAACTCTTCCAGCTCACAATCACCCTTTTTCAGCTTCCACCATTTGATCCTTGGCACTGCCCTCACACTCTTCCTCCTCTTCTTGATCACCAATGTCATCCTACAGACCACCATTCTATGCTGCCTAACTACACATTCCCTTGTCACCACTTTACAGTCTCCAATCTCCTTCAGACTGGCCTTCCTACATAGGATATAATCCACCTGTGTGCATCTTCCTCCACTCTTGTGTGTCACCCTGTGCTCCTCCCTCTTCTTAAAAAACATATTCACCACAGCCATGTCAATCCTTTTCACAAATACCCTACTATCTGACCTTCTGCATTCCTCTTCTTAACACCACACCTACCCATCACCTCCTCATCCCCACTGTTCCCTTCACCAACATGCCCATTGAAATCAAATCCAATCACCATCCTGTCACCCATGGGTACACTAACCATCACTTCATCCAACTCACTCCAAAATTTTTCTTTCTCAGACATCGCACACCCAACTTGCGGAGTATATGCACTAACAACATTCATCATCACACCATCAATTTCCAGCTTCATAAACATCACTCTGACACTCTTTTCACCTCCAAAACACTCTTAGCATACTGTTCCTTCAGGATAACCACTACCCCATTTTCCTCCCATCCACACCATGATAGATCAATTTGAATCCCCTTCCAATACAACTGGCCTTACTCCCCTTCCATCTGGTCTCTTGCACTCAAAATATATCATCCTTCCTTCTCTCCATCACATCAGCTAACCATACACCTTACTAATGCATGATATCCCTAGTCCTGCCCCTAACCCCAGCTGTACACACTGCTAACATGTGATATCCCTAGTCCTGCCCCTAATCCCAGCCGTACACCTTACTAATCTATGATATCCCTAGTCCTGCCCCTAGCCGTACACTTTAATAATGTGTGATATCCCTAGTCTTGCCCCTACCCCCAGCCACACACCTTACTAATGTGTGATATCCCTAGTCCTGCCCCTAACCCAGCCATATACCTTACTAATGTCTGATATCCCTAGTCCTGCCCCTAACCCCAGCCATGTGCCTTACTAACGTGTGATATCTCTAGCCCTGCCCCTAACCCCAGCCACACACCTTACTAATGTGCGATATCCCTAGTCCTGCCCCTAACCCCAGCCACACACCTTACTAATGTGTGATATCCCTAGTCCTGCCCCTAACCCCAGCCATACCCCTTATTAAGGTGTGATATCCCTAGTCCTGCCCCTAAGCACAGCCATACACCTTACTAATGTGTGGTATCCCTAGTCCTGCCCCTACCCCAGCCAAATACCTTACTAATGTCTGATATCCATAGTCCTGCCCCTAACCCCAGCCATACACCTTATTAAGGTGTGATATCCCTAGTCCTGCCCCTAACCCCAGCCATACAACTTACTAAGGTGTGATATTCCTAGTCTTATCCCTAACCCCAGCTGAAAACCTTACTAATGTATGATATCCCTAGTCTTGCCCCTTACCTCAGCCATACAACTTACTATGGTGTGATATCCCTAGTCCTGCCCCTAAGCACAGCCATACACCTTACTAATGTGTGATATCCCTAGTCCTGCCCCTAAGCACAGCCATACACTTTACTAATGTGTGGTATCCCTAGTTCTGCCCCTAACCCCAGCCATATGCCTTACTAATGTGTGATATCCCTAGTCCTGCCTCTAACCCCAGCCGTACACCTTACTAATGTGTGATATCCCTAGCCCTGCCCCTAACCCCAGTCATACACCTTACTGTTCTGCCCCTAACCCCAGCCGTACACCTTACTAAGGTGTGATATCCCTAGTCATGCCCCTAACCCTAGCTATGCAACTTACTAATGTGTGATATCCCTAGTTCTGCCCCTAACCCCAGCCATATACCTTAATAATGGGTGATATCCCTAGCCCTGCCCCTAATCCCAGCCATATTCCTTACTAATGTGTGATATCCCTAGCCCTATCCCTAAACCCAGCCATACACCTAAGGTGTGATATCCCTAGTCATGCCCCTAACCCCAGCCATACACCTTACTAATGTGTGATATCCCTAGCCCTGCCCCTACCCCAGCCATACACCTAAGGTGTGATATCCTAGTTCTGCCCCTAACTCCAGGCATGCACCTTACTAATGTGTGATATCCCTAGCCCTGCTTACTAATGTGTGCTATCCCTAGCCCTGCCCCTACTGCAGCCATACACCTTACCTAATAAAAAAATCTTTGCCTGACAATATCAATAAACAAGACACTCACACATGGTTACTATATGCCAACATGCTTACACCACACTAAATCAATTCATTTTCCTGGCCTTTACTCTAACCTTAACCGACAAACAATCATACACACACGCACACACACACACACACACACACACACACACACACACACACACACACACACACACACACACACTCACTCACTCACTCACTCCTAATGTCAAAATTATCATTATCTGCAAAAAAAAAAAAAAGTTGTGACATTAAAACACAATCCTCCTTGCTGTAATGACAAGTAGTTGATGTACACATTTTAATTCCCATCTGCGTTTGACAAAGAGTGCTTCTTATTATTTCTCACATAAACTCAGTTGAGAATCTGACTATTCTACAGAATAAACTTCACCCCATGTGAGTGAGACTAGGTCCCCATATATTACCTTGTAAGCAAATCCTAAATTAAATACCAGACAGCAAAGTAAAGACCCGAGATGATAACAGCAGGTAAGACCATGCAAAGGAGACAATTCCCCCACCCCCACACTTCCAGGAGACAAGTCATTTCTTGTATTCAAGCTTCTGAAAATTTTATGTGAAAGAAAAAGTCAGTCTGTATAGCAAATCTAGCAGCTACACCACACCCAAATGCATATCTTTCTGGGAGGATTTGATGAAAAATAACTCTTTTATACATATCACACCCACTATTTATTCACCACCAGGCTCCCTACTGAATATTCAAGAACATTAACTCAAAGTCCTACAGTTACAAAAACACTGACGTAATCTCATGGAACCAGTGAATACCAAACCTCACTGTTCTCCTAGTCTCCTGTATTCACCAGTATGTCTGAACCCCCACAACCCCTCTACTTATCTCTATTAAAAAGTATGAAATTGTTGTAGGTCACACTAGGAGAATCACTCTGAGGTTCAAAAGTCTCAGACGTGATACATTTAATCAGCTTTTTTACACAACCATCTAATTTACATTTAATTGTTACAGGGCTCACAGTTACTAGTCTTGGGACTCAAAATGGTTACCTCCTCTCTCATCCCTATCACAAATGGTTCTGAAAATTTCTGACAGGATAAATTGTCAACCTAAACATTAAATCCATCTGACGTTTTCTCTGGAAGATATATTTTTGGAAACTGTTGACAAAATAAAGTATCTCCTTTTCAGCAAACCATTTAATAGTGAAAACATCCATCTCATATATCATACATATGGAAACGTCTGCCAAAAGAAAGGCATCATTTATGCAACACACCTTTCATCTGCTCTTCACCCCCTCAAACAGAACAGCTTCTGGGAACCTATTTTGAAAGATAACGTTTCTCTACATACACCTTTCATCAGTAGTCTCACCCACATTCAACACATACCCTACTGGAAATTTGTAGTGAAAGAAAAGCTGGTCATGAGCCATAAAAAAAAAAAAACATGAAAATCTGTATTATGTAATGTCTGTTTCTAATATATCAAGTGCAGTTACTAAGTATAGAAATAATTAATGGTCTTTAAATTATGACATTAACATGGAAACATATCTTTATCATAGTTAGGAATGTGGAACTTTGCATTCCTAGAAGTCTGCATTTATCTCAGGCACTCCCTTTTGGAATTAAACTTGAACTTCATGGAGTAAAACTCTACTTATCGACTTGCAGTAATGGAAAGCAGAAGTAATAACTCGTGCCATGACAGAAAATGTGCAGTACAACTACTTCATTTCTGTTGATATTGCTTTAACTAATGTTGTCTATACATTTTAGAATAAACATACCTCATGCAAAGCATACACAACGTGTTGCCAACACTTCTAAAGTAAAAGTTGTCCATGTCTGACTGGAACCAGCTTTCCATAACAAAGCAGCACAGCACGGCAAATTGCTTAAATGTACAAGGCTTGATAGGCTATAAAACAGTTATTCAACGTAATTAATAAAAATCAGAATTACTTTACTTAAAAGCAAGCACAGCACAAAATACAAAAAACATAAACTCTGCGATGAAACATGACAATCAATACGGGCCTGTATAAGGATAAATATGAATCAGCAAAATAAATAAATAAATAAACCTATATATACAGTAATTTTGAGAGAGCCTCTTCAATGACCTCTTAGAGTTACCCAATGACCTCTTAGAGTTACCCAATACAGAGCATTATTGAAGCTGCTATGGTAGGAAACTCCAAAGATAAGAGTGCCTGGTAAGCAAAGCACCATACTCCCAAGATTTGTAGCCACACTTTTGCAGCCACTATTGGCCACAGTGAGGCTAAGCAGAGACCTCAAGATAGAGGATAATAAACCAGAAGCTATTTCATAGGGTCTATATTACGCGATTGAAGACACTGTTCTTTGAACGTGTAATAGTGTAACCTAAAACATCGAAAACACATAACCGTGAATGCCCACGTCCACAAATTTTTTCCCTAAGGCCGTAAACCAACAAACACACTTCCCAATCCTAATCAAGTGGGGGGCTTCACCCCCAACATCCCCCAATGTGCGGGGCAGCACCAGCCACACCCCCTAACTAAATACACCAACTCCGAGATCGCTCAACGTTGGGGAACAGGGCAAACCATGAGGACGGCCAACTGAATTTTTTTCCCTAGGAAAAAATCTGTGTACTTAGCCGTTCGCAGTTATGTGTTTTTGATGTTTTCGGTTCGACTATTACTCATTCAAAAAACAGTGTCTTCGATCTCGTAATAGGGAACCATTTCATATAAGAGGAGCCCAAGTTGTATAGAGCCCATTACAGTAATGTCAAGACTGTATGTGTTATACTTGAATATATAGGTAGCCAGTGAAAACTCCAAAAGGTTGGGAATGATATAATGAAAGTAAGTGATAGGTACTGGTCAGTGAATGAGACAAAGAGTCCTGCACTGGTTGCAAGCAATCAAGCTTGTTGTCAGGTAACCCTAGGAATAGGTAATTACAGTGATCAAGGTGTGATGGGTTGCAGTCATGAACAACCATTGAAGGGTCCTTAGAAGAAACAAGTTAAGTTTGGGTGGTATTATTAATGCTAATGAGATCTCATCAATGCCCAAAATGTGATCCTTTTATCAACAATATTGAAATATAATGTGTCTTCACCAGAAACTGCAACCTGTCAACCCCATAAATAATATTCAATACCGTTGACTTACCCTCTGGTTCTGAAATCACTGTCACAATATATGCCAGTTACTCGTCAGTGTCGGTACTGCTTCTTTGTTTGTAAAATGCACATCAGAACCAAGAGAGCCCAGACAATGCTTTATTCACATATTGAAGTGCCCTAATCATTTTGCCAGTTCATTCAGGTCTGGAACCATCTCCAAAAAGTTGTTAGCACTGGTTTTCCACAAACTGAATGAGATGACAGGTCTCACTTTTACTCCATCAGGGTACCTACCATTTCCTGCTTTAGGTCTCTTAGGGAAATGGGCCAAAATGCAGCAGTTTGGCAATAAAGGAGAAAGAGATACTAGTGCTAGTGTAACAAAATGTCAACTGCTAAAAATGACAATAATAACATGATAACATCTGGTAACATTGTTGCAAAGTATGAACATGTGGCACACACACATAAGTTCAGTACTGTCAAATACGTATCCAGATGCTGGGCATTGTGTGAGTTTTGTAACATACAAGGTGCAAGAAGTAATGTGTGCAAAGTACTGTCATGTTATACTAATGCAATAAAACTATGTTGTTGTGTGCTATGCCTTACATTTTATATGTGAGGACTTACACTAAGCCATTTTAAGGGAATCAAAGACAGTCATAATTAAAAGCTGTTATTAATATCTGTATCATGGTACGTCTTTAGTGTGTAAGGCAAGCATGTTATTTTTTTCGTTCAGTTTTACATTCTAAAACTGTGTGGTCAGTTTTTCTATACACCATGATAGAAAAGCACTACATTTTGGAGAAAGTGTTTCATATCATCACTGGACATCTACTAATTTAGCTTTCTTGAAGATGTCGGCCCGGATGCACATGCCTGAAATCATGTGAAGGAAAAGGACGTTTTTTTCCAGTTTTATCACAACTTCAGCCAGGAAAGCAAGAGCAGTGATGAATAATGATACAGCTGGGGGGGGGTGGGTGATCCAAGAGACATTTCAGGAGTACTTCAGACAGTTAGGATTGGGACTCCAGGGTGCAAATGTAATTAACTTCATCAGTGCTTACAGGAATCAACATTGTCATGTGGCACTATCTGGACAGTGTTTTCTTCAGTGATTTCTGTTCCAAGGAAACACTGTTATGAAAAGTGTTTCTTCGAACCTTGTACTGCAGTAATGTGAATACTTGTTTGTGACAGACGTTTCACATAATGCAGTGTGTGTGTGCGAGCTGTACACACTGCAGATGCATATGCAATGGGCTTGCTAACACTGTGCAATGATTCACTTTCTCAACAGTGAATTATAGAGCTGATAACATTCATTATAACCACAAGTACAAAATCAAATAACTCAGCACACCAGGCCAAACAACTTGAACTTGACACAGAAGGAACAGTACCTTGTTGATGAGGAAATGGCCTTCTTTATACAGCCTGCAAAGAAATGCATGGGCACATAGACAATACCTGTGAAATCAGGTGACTGCTGACATAAATGCAGCTGGTTGCCAATCATGGAGAGTGTAAGCTTATGTTATACATATAATCTCAGTGGCCAAAAGGACAACTTTTAAAACAATGGAAATACAAATATGAAAGTCAGAAAACTGACTAATAGAGAAACAATAAAAAAAAACAGAAAAAAGAATATTTTTACAGTTGTCTAGCCATACCCTTAGAATGACTAGTGACCCCAGAGAAGTTAAGTGGAGAGTCTGAGCCGAGCAATAATGTGCTAGGGGTTCATTTATATAAGAGGAATCAAAGCTGTATAGAGTCAGAAATAGTAGCATTAAGGTTTGATAAGTGGGTAGATCTGATGAAAGAAATAGCAGGTTGGCACTAAAGCTACCCACTGACGAGAAGGATGCAGTACTCAACCTCAGCACAGAGCAGGTAAGGAGAGAGCTAAGGAGACTGAACCCCAGGAAGGCTGCTTACCCATACAACCTATGTTAAAAGGCTGTGCTGATCAACTATGCACAGTGCTCAAGAAAATATTTAACACGTCTATGCCATGGCAAAAGTACCCTCATGCTACAAGGAAACTAACATCATCCCACTATCTAAGAAAATCACTCCCTCCAGCCCTAATGATTACAGTCCAGTCGCTCTGGCATCCACTGTTATGAAAAGTTTTGAGTGGCTGATCAAAAATCATCTTTTGTCCTGCCTATCTCCTGATCTTGATCCTCCTCAGTTTGCATACAGAGCTAATCGATCCATGGCTGATGCCATATCAGTAGCACTATACATCTCCCTTGAGCATTTAGAGGGCAAAGACAACTACGAGAGGATGCTGCACATACACTTCAGCTTTGCATTTAATATGGTGGTACCAATGCAGCTGACAGAAAATCTGGCACATTTAGGAATCATTAAACATCTCTGGAACTGAATCCTGCACTTCCTGATTGAGAGACCACAGAGGGTGTGTTCAGGTAAGAACACATCAAAGTGCATCACGATTAATACTGGGGTTCCATACGGATGTATTCTCAACCCACTGTTATTCACCATCCTGACCCATCACTGCTATGTTAAGCACAAGTCCAACCATATCTTCAAGTTTGCTAATGAGACCACAGTCATGGGGCTCATCACAAACAAGGATGAAAGGGCGTACAGAGAGGAGGTGGCACCTCTGATCAGTTGGTGCAAGGGGAACAACCGTGACCTGAATGTAACCAAGACCAGACAGATTATGATCAACTTCAGGAAAATCAGAACAAATCACCCAGTGCTCAGAATTAATGGTGAGAATGTGGAGAGGGGTAAGAGTATGAAATTCCTGGGTGTACACATATCAGAGGATCTCTCGTGGTCATTAAACACCAGCCAACTGGTCATGAAAGTGCACCAATGCCTCAACTTTTTAAGCAGGCTGAAAAAAGCTAAGCTTCCTCCTCATATTTTATCCATCTTCTATAGAGGTGCAATACACAGCATCCTCACCTGCAACTGTACAGAAAGGGAGATACTACAAAGTGTGGTGAGGGTTGCAGAGAAGTTAACAGGTTCCAGTCTTCCACTGATACAGCATTTTTATTCTGCAAGAAGCATCGGAAAGGCCACCAAAATAATACAGGGCAATATGCATCCTGCTCATGGACTGTTTAAGCATTTGGCATCGGGCAGGAGATATTACAGCGGGTCTAGGACTATTCACTGAAAGCACATTTCACTGAAAGTCAAATGACTGTGCACAAATCACTGAAAGCTCAATTCACTGAAAACTCAATTCACCGAAACACATTTCACTGAAAGTTATATATGGCCTTTCCCCCACTGTTGTGTGACCCTGGCATTAGTATATATAGTAAGTGGGAGTATAGGGGCACCGCCCACCACATTGGGGGTTGTGGGGGGCATAGCCCCCCACATATTTTGCATATATATTAAGTTCAGAAAAGAGTAATTTATTGTAATTGCAAGTATCCATGTATATAGTTCAAAATATTTAAAATAGGTGGGGGGGCTATGCCCCCCACACACCTCCCTTACTATATATACTAACTCCAGGGTCACACAACAGTGGGGAAAAGGCCATATATAACTTTCAGTGAAATGTGTTTCAGTGAATTGTGTTTTCAGTGAATTGAGCTTTCAGTGAATTATGCACAGTCAAATGTGTTTCAGTGAAATGTGCTTTCAGTGAATAGTCCTAGACCCATTACAGCATCCGCTGCAGGACTACAAGATTCAGTAACAGTTTCTACCCTACAGTCATTAGACTTCTGAACTCAGGCACTAGTCTCACGGGTCTGGACACATAATAAGTCAATTTTTATTTATTTCTACAATATATACTGGGTGGCACATTGGTGGGTAATGCTGTGTGCAGGCTGTCACCTCACAGGTTCCAATGGGTTTGATTTCTGTGGGATTCTTCTGTGGAGTTTGCATGTTCTGTATATGTTGGCGTGGGATTCTGGGATTCCCTTAGTTACTTCCAGTTTCATACAGAACACATGCATCTGGAGCATTTCTCCCCAGGCTCCAAAAAAAAACAGGGATGTGGAACCTAGTCAAACTTTCCCGGTCAACAAATAAATAAAAAAATATATACTTACATATATTCCAAGTAAGTGCAATAATTACTTATTCTATCCATAGTCGGTACTATTTAACTCACTCAAGTGCAATATTAGACAAATAACTTAGGCATTTCAATCTGTAACATGTTTTGTTTTGCTTTAAATAGGGTAGTTAACTCAGGGGAGGGTATTCTTTTCGTATATGAGTATTGGTAAATGTCTGTGCTCTTTCTTCCATGTATTTGGAGTAGTATTGTATCTGTTAGTTACATTTATTCCTCTGCTTGTATGTGTTGTTTCACTTTCCTTTGTAATATCAAGAATTGAGCTGTTGCATGAAATATCATTTAGGCTACACATGTGTAGTTCTAAATGACAATAAGGTTTACATTGACTTTGACTTTGACTTGATTTTGATATGTTCCACATCAATATATAAGCAGCCACCAAGTGAGGACCTGTGACTCCTGATACAAATAGATCTTAGTTAATCTAACTCAAGTTTTCATATCCTTAAGGAAATGACAATTTGTTTTCTAGATTATATGCAATCGCTGAGTTTAGTCACAATCTTCTGGCAAATGAACTTTAGTTACCCCCCTTTGAAAAGTCACCTGTTCGAAAGTGAGGGACATCAGGAGTGCTGTCATTGGTTCACAAATATGTGTGACCATGAGGGGCGGCTCATGCTATCGGACTGCTGGACTGCAGCCCTCCTACCTAGAAAAATCAAAAGAAAAAAAAAAATCTGTGAAACAAAAAATCGAGTCCCGACTCCTCTCAGCATGCGCAGACAGATTGGGGAACTCAGACTGCCTTTATCAGCAGTCCTAATGCAGACAAAAAGGTACCCATCAGTCTGTGCTATGAGAAACCCAGGAATCTGTGCGGTGATGACCACAAAGAACAGAGGAGGTCCGGACTACTTGTCTTGCAGGCAGGGCCAATGATGGGTGAGCTGAGAGTTCTCGCAGGGATTTAGCTGCGCGGGCTTTGTGAGTGGCTTATACTGCTGAACAAATGGTTGCTGGCTGGATGGGCTTCGTACATGGAGTATGTTCGTGAAAGAGGTAGGTAAAGGCTTTGTACATGAAACAGAGTGTGTGTGTGTGTGTGTGTGTGTGTGTGTGTGTGTGTGTGTGTGTGTGTGTGTGTGTGTGTGTGTGTGTGTGTGTGTGTGTGTGTGTGTGAGCTACACTGAGTAAAAACCTTTAAGACTTATTTCACAGCTCTATGAAATAACTGTCAGACTGCCAAGATTTTCTGATGGAACTCTGGTTCTGTTAATGTTTGCATTTTCTGATTAAGCACGTCAACATGTATGTTGTTTCTTTGTGCTCAGAAAAACCTCTCAGGTGAGAGCCACTTTCCAAAGCCAAAATCCACTTTTCTCTGCAGGAGTAAGGCTGCAGCCATGCCTGAGCACACTCGCAAGTAAAGGATCATGCAGGCAGTGCACATGCATATTTGTTTTGTTTGTTATGTGGAGGATATGTTTCTGCAACACAAGCTGTGCCATTCTTCACTTAATTGGTAGTGGGATAAGGAAGAATGCATGAATAATGTGGCACGTTACCGGCAGAAGCAGGCAAACGATTTCAAGCTTTGAATAAAATCAAAAGTGTTGTGTTTGGCTAAACTTGTGAGCAATATGGCATTAAAATGACAGGGTTGTTCCTTGATTTGCTTTTCAAGGTAACAGTTTTGTTTGCTCATCAGACCAAGAATCATGAGATGATTGGCTTAGAGTAGAATACGTCGGCATTGCAAACAAACTTCAGTACCTTTTTGCTGGAACATGTTCAGCATTTCATGGTTTTGTCTTACTTTCACATAGGTTCAAAAAAGAAGACTGATATAATCATTCAGTTGCAGCTGAATTATTGAAGATAAATTAGAGACGAGACAAAAATAATAATGCAACCTTTGTCTTATAGAAGAATTTGTAGTGACATTTACAAACATTACATACTTGCATATCAGGCTCAATAGCTGATCGACCTGCTTTGAATCTGCACTACAGTAAAAAAAAGTAAGTGTTTTTGTCAGTGAAAGAAAATAGTCAGGGTTTTCATTAAACCTGGTAATTTCATCGCCACACTATATTATACTGACACTTTTGGTTAAGTATATATCTTGTATACAACAAAAGGGGTAATGGTTTCTGTAATAAAGGCATTAATCTTCAAGGTACTTCCTAAGTTAAAAGCTTGGCATCCGCACTGAAGTTCAAGGAGCCCTCAAAGTAATGGGGTAAAACAATAAAAGCAAAGCAGCTGTTAACTACATTGTTTTCATATTACAAGGTGGAAGAACATTTTGCAAGCTTTGTTCCTTATTTATTCCTTGTACATTTCCATGATTTATGTATGATATTTATGAAAAAAGTGAGATTGTGTTTCTGAAAATTTTTTTTTTGAATGAATAAATGTTGGTAATATTTCAATGTGCTCTACATTTCATGATAAATATCTTGTGTTGCTTGTTCTGTGTTTGTTAGCAGGAATAAATAGCAGCAACTGTAATGTGGGCAAAGCAATATAATAAGAATGTTACCTGTGCAAGTGCCAGCATTTCTTATATTTCTTCATGTAATGTTAATGCAGTGCATGTGGTATGGCTATAGAGTGCACATAATTTTAAGCTATATAAAGGGCACGCCTTAATAATTGCAATGCACATTACTTTTTGGGGGGTTTTTTTTGGTTTTTGTAGTGCATATGACATTCTAATGATATGCTTCTCAGACCAGTGAGTCTCGCTTTTCTAAAGAAATAGCTAGTTTCTGTGCCATTGTTTTTAAATGTCAAGACATGGGGAAAAAGTTTTCAAACTAGTCTTGTTGGAAAAAGTGGGATATTTGTTGAATTTTAAAATGTTCTGCTTGATAACATCACTTTAAACCTGCCACACAGGAAAAACAATGTATCTGATGTTGTCAATCTTCATTCATTCTTGACAAATGGAACCCTGTTCGACTGCACGGAACCGACTCCGCTGTTATACAGCTCATGCCAGCCAAAAAACTCTCTAACTAAGACTATACTCATAATGTCCCTTTCACCATTACCCCAGATCTCATTTGGTGCTCTGACAACAACACGTGTCAGCTGATACTCTCCAGCTAAGTGATTTGATCTATGATAATTTGATGTGGTGGGAAGTTTGCATAGTGGTTAAGGTGTTTACCTTATAAACACAAGATGCAGGGATTGATTCTCAGAAATGGTAATTGGCTAGGTTTAAAATGGCCCACAAAGGCAGTTAGCCTCGTACTAAGCTATGAACCTATGACCCTATATATATTCCCTTAAAACTTGCTCTCTACATTGTAGAATACTTTATTTCCTTTTTCTTCTGTATTATTTAGTGTGGTGTGTGTGCATCTAAATCATCTCTACCCTTTTACCCAACGGTATGATTTGAGTTAAGTACTGCTTGTTTTTCTTATACTTGATTTTGACTGGCATTCCAGTAATGTATTTAAAAAGTAATTTATTTTTTCATGCCTCACATCCATTTTGTTTCCATCTAGACATTAAGTAAGCTGTCATACAGCCAATGGATTGAAATATTGTTTTTTCTTCAACACTTCATTTTGTCTTGATTGGACTCCCATAATGATGGTTTGGCACCCAGGGCAGTGTACTTAATTAAAGTTTTTGTGGTTGTGAGCATAGCTCCTCCCCTTTCTAGTTGGTCACACCCATTCAGCTATCTCCTGCAGCCCCTCTTTGATTTGAAGTCACCAGCCGCCACTGGTGACCATACAGGTAAGAGGCACAGGCATGCAAAATTAGGCCAAAAGGCCACTAGGAATAGACCTAGCCAGGGTCCATACCTCAGATTTCTTCCATAGCTGGGCAGTCATAAGAAAAGACCATAAGTAGAGAGGGTTATAAGGTAGGTGTTCCTTATGGTCCAACAGGCAAAGACAAGTTGCATGTTGTTATTCAGGATGTAGAGGTCTCTCCACTTCACCTGAGTTCATATATGTTTAGATATTATATAACACATTGTTGCCAGTCCATATAATGCTGAGGTTTGTCTCTTAGATAATTTGTAGACAGAGAGGTGAATATGTAGGATGCAACACAGACAGAGTGAGAATTTGTATGGCGGATATATGTTACTGAATGTGTGCTTCTTTTTATAGGTGCATCTGGGATTCCAGCCTTTTTCAGGGCCAAGGACCCTGCCCTTGATGTGGCTGGAAGTACAGGAGAGCACTGTTTATGCTCAGGTATGTCAGGTACTGCACTGTTTTTAACCAACAGGGTGTGCCCAGTCCACAAAGCTTCTGATGAACAGGGAAGAGCAGGCAGAACACTGATGATGTCCAGAATATGCAGGACACTTGCTTCTTGCCAAAGTCATATCTTGAACTGGCAGTCATACTTGGTGTGGACAGGGCTCTTGTCATCTTGCCTTGATTGTACTGGGCATGCATAGCACCTTGGTATAATCATATCTCTGATGGAATGGTCTCTTGGACATATTCACATTATTATGACTGGTACATACAGGACTCTTGGCAGTTTGCCAAGTTCATATTCAGCATGGAGAAGACAACTGACATATTGCATGATATGGGAAAATCAGATTTATTTATTTATTTAACATGTGTTTACCGGGAAAGCCCAACTTGGAACAAAGCCAATTTTTCAGTGGAGGTCTGTGGAGAAACGTAGATGCATGTTTTTGTAAATAATATGAAGACAAATGCAATGCTAGTGTTGGAGATCTGACACAAGCCTCCCAGAATGGTTTCTAGGAAGTTCTTGTACAAGAGCTATACTGGCGGAGACAGACGGTGTGAATCTCCAGACACAAACTGTACTAGCTCAGACACAGGCTGTACATTTTTACTTATTTATTTTGCTTTTGTTTACTGGGTTTGTCCGACTGAGTTTAATCAAAACCCTCTTTTCAGTGTTTGCCCAGGGGAAAAAACTCCAACATATTAAAACATTTTTAAACAGACATTAAGTAATATGAATTAACAATTTCACATACATTTGCTAATTGGATTATATGCATATGAAACAAATGTATCTATTACAATACAAAAGATACTTATGCATTAGTAAATGTTCAATACTGACCATCTGAAGAGGTGCAATAGTGAATTTGCTAAAAGGCTCATATGATTAGTGCTTAGACACTCAAAGAAATGGAGCTGAAGGAATGAATTAGGAATAAAATTGTAATATTGTAGTTAGGAGGTATATATAAGCAGGAATAAAGCATTTTCATAAATAGTTATGCATATGGCTATCATAAGGTTTATATCAGAAGTACAGAGGTGGGGGGTGAACCATGTTGCAAAGCTATGTATATGGCTGGAAGATGCTCGTAAAACTGTTCAGGTATTCGTGAAGACTGGCTGTGAGGCAGCCAATGAATGAAGTGAAATGGTTTAATGGTACATGAACTGCATGTCTCTGAAAATACAACACATAAGGGAACTCAGTATCACACAGGCCATTATAATGTCCATGGCTGCAATTACCTCTTTTCAGCAGCAGTTGAATTGGCATTCTGCACTGTGCCATCCATGTTGGCAACAGTCAGGCATCTTATCCACATATGGAGTTTATTGCTTGGCTCCTTCCCCCTGTGCAGTCATGTGTTGGTGCCTCCACTATGAGAGTCCATCGATTGTCAGAGATTTGGGATGCATATGAACCCATGATAATATATTTACAGGCATGCCAAATCTTTATGCATGCTTCTGGCCAGTTGTATTAAGTATTGTATGCATGAGATTATATAACTGTCTGCATTGTATAACATCTGATTCTTGTTTATTGAATGCTTTGTCCAATGTGCAGTTTGTATAGCCCATGTACTTAACAGGTTCCATTAAGATCATGTACAACCTTTTTTTACATACCTGCAGTCGTTTTCTTCCGCCATGACAGGATGGCCTCCCACTTTACAATTCCTTTTTACTGGATAGTCTGTTGTTTTATTTTATGGTTATTTCCTGCTTTTAAATGTCCACCCTGCACAGACTTACAAGGGCATTACATCCTGTTTTTGCATCATCATGCTTGCCACTTGGATTTCTTCCATTTCCTACTGACAGTACTGTAGTAGGCCTGGTCCCTTTCCCTTTTTTGTAAGTAAATATCTCAGTACTGCACATGAGTTGAGTGCAGTTTGTCCATTTATTAATGGAACAGGTTTCCATTAGCATGCATTTTCCAGGCAAAATAAACTATAAATGATGAAAGTCTAACATTAGGGTCCAACTGTAATCTTTAGTGATTTACTAGAAAATGTATAGCTTATAAGGGATGGGCAGGGAGAAAACATGAGGCAAAATCAGAGGAGTTCTGCTAAATCATGGACAGATGTAATGTAAGATTTAGTGACATTAGGCAAAAACAGAAATAAGAGGCACAGACTTTGCGCTGCACAAGGCATGCACATACAGTGAAACAGAAGCAGACTGCATAGGAGTTGAAGACAGGATTAACCAACAGCATGTAACTAACCTTAAAATTGAAATTAAAAAAAAATGTAAGTAAAATTGCCACAGTATGAAAATCATTTCTCTATATGCCTTTCTCTCTCTTGCCACCTGGATAATGGACTCAGCTAACCCCCAACATGATGTCAGCACATCAGCAAGTAAGCAGAAATTCCTGCATAGTAATCAATTAGGGCAGAGCATGTTATGGCTATGGAGGGCATGTTTTGGAAGAGATCTTTCTTAAAACGAGAAATGAGAATGCAAAAATAAATGACAGACAGGGTAAGCTACTACTGAGGAAATACATCTTGAGACCTGATAGGCTACTTCGATTTTGTCAGTTTACACATGAACTTTAAGTTTCACTTATATGTCATTGCAGCTATACAGGGCTTGGTATATCATTTTAGTATATGCACAATGGTTGTGTGCACATTGTGGAGCTTAACTATAACACATTGTCATCACAATAAACAAAACATGCTGGAGGGATAGGTTTCTGACCCAGAGAATCCCCAGATCTGGAATAGACTGCCCATACATGTCAAGCAGAGCGCCTCCTTGGCCCTCTTCAAAAGGAACCTTGATGATTGGATGGGAGAAAGGAAATTCACCCTGGGGATCATGTCAGTTGCCCTGCTAGACAGGGGTCCAGGGAAGTAAATAGTGTGGGAAGAAATAGCCAGGGAATTGTTATGGCTAGGCTTGTATAGGCCCTAGGGCCGATAGCCTAGTACAAACCTATGAACCTATGCTGTATACACATCTGCCATGTGCTACACTGCACACAGGTCAACCAGATATTCTGGAAATGCCACGTGTTACACTGCACACAGGTCCACCACATATTGTGGCAGTGCCACTTGTTAGACTGCACACAGGTCTGCCACATATTGAGGAAGTGCCACGTGTTAGAATACACTCATGTCCGCCAAATATTGTGGAAGTTTGAGAGCATTAATGTGCTATATATGTTGTATAATACATATTATGCTGACACTTCTGTATCTTCCATTCCACTATCTTTTCTCTACCACATTAAGCATCTGCCTATGCCATATGCTGTTCACCTGACACCCTCTGGTTTTACCACATATTGTACAGCAGGCCAAAGGCCAGATTTATTTATGCTGCTTATTTCTGGTAAATACTGAACCAGAAGCCCCAGAATTTTTTGTTCACTATACCAAACAATCACACACACACACACACACACACACACACACACACACACACACACACACACACACACACACACACACACACACACACACACACACACACACTCCCCTAATGCATGTATTTGTTTTGAGCATTTCTGTGCATATCTTTAGCTATCTGACAGGATTGTCAAAGAGGCATCCTCACCCCAGCTTATAGGAATTGTACAACATTATCACCTACACAAAACAGAAAGGGCACTCTTTCATCTAAGTTTGTTTCATCGGTATTCTGCACATTAACATTGTTTTCTTACTGTTTGCAGTGAGCTTTGCAGCACACATTTTCAGTTATATGGTAACTCTGTGGTAAACATTCCTTAGCTAAATGTCCAGTTCAGGCTACTTGCTTCCTGTATATGATAATTCTAGACCCTCATGGTGCTTGCAAGAGAAACTGGTGATGATGTCATCCACATTTTAGATCACCTGGTAAACTACCAATTTGTATAGCTACCCAACGACATGTTGAAAACATAGGGCCTTTTAGGTGTAATCTATTACACCAAGCATCAGTGGTGACCTTCCACCCTAGGGAATCATGGTCCTCTGACAAATCTGAGACTGTTCTCCATATCTTCTATTGCTTGCAGATTGGACCACATCTAGTATCCATCCTGCAGATGGCAGTAATTTGCTTACCTTATCACTTGCTGGCTGCAGTACAGTCCTGTGACTAGGATGAAGGGTGCATCAAACTTGCAAACTACTAGGATGGGTCATCCCTGAGGTCTAGCATGTGAGAGGTCAACAATGGCATATGTCATTGATAGTATACAGCTTTGCCCTATCTGCCTTGAGGGGTCTTTTGACTAGTGAGAATGATGGGGTTCTCTGATATCTAAAATGGCCAGTATCAGCACAGATGTGTCAAGTGTGCCTTCCTTACATACACCTCAGCTGTTCTGTCCTTTTTTACCATTTTATGCAATATTTAAAGTATGCTGCCTCCTTTGCTACTGATTGCCAACATTTTGGAGTCTTGGAATCTACTTCCTTCTTTCTCTCACTAATAAGTGCAACCCTTACTTATTCATTGCCATATCACTTTCTTGTACTTTGTTTTTGTTTCATAAGTCTGTGTAATTCTGTTTTATAATTTTTTTTGTGTTATGATTCTTGGAATTTATGCAATCTAGTTTGTTTTCAATTATTTTTTAAATGTTGGTGAATCCAATTCTTTATCTTTTAATTTTTCTGTTAATGAGTTTATTTACTATATCTTTGGGAATGGAGCAGACGGAGCTACATAAAGGTGTTACTTACAGCAAAACATTATAAGAAGAGCATTTCAGAATGAATTCACCATTTTATATATGTACTTTTATATGTTTTGGTTACCTGGTTTTCTGACTGTGCAAGAGGCCATTTTTGTTGGAATTCAACAGATACAGTTGTGTGATTTTTTTTGGATTTCTCTGTGATTCCATAGTTTAAAGATATGACGGTCATTAGAAAGGGACTGTGCTAGTAAACTATATTAGACTGCATTGACTGGATGTACTGTACTAAGCCAATCCATGGCACTCTTTCAGCTCATCTTTCTATCAGACTTAGCAGGAAAGAAGATTAGTTCTGTTAGTTCATGCAAATTTATCGTCACAGAAGTCTGGGGGCTCATCATAGTTTGGATCAACAATAACTCTAATTTCTGTACAAGAATTAAGGTTCATAGGTTAGTTATAATTATTATAGCTCTTGTAGCACATGGGGCAGTTGCCTAATTCTGAAGTTTAAGCTTTCATAAATTCATGTTAAGTAAATTTTGGTTGTGCTATTGAATTAAGTTCATTAGTTATTACAGCCAATGCTTCTTTAAAATGTCATATCCTCTGTAAATTACTATATTTTTTCATAATTTTACATATGTGAAGTTATACTTTCAACTGGAGTGTGTCTTTAGGAGCCTAATTTTCTGTTATTGCTTGTTGACTGAATACTAAAGTTCTTCTTAGATGATACATATCACAATAGCACAGTCATGTTTTATCAACATTTTTACTCACTAGATCTCACCCTTTTACCTCCACATTTAGGGACATGGCAAAAATAATTAAAGAAAGCAGTGGTACTATTGACTGGGAAAGTTAATAGGGCAAAAAGGATTTTAATTAACATATTTACTGACTGTAATCTGCTACCTTTTCACAAAAGGTAATAGTAATGATCCAGTTTTAGGAGGGACTAATCAAAATTTTGAGAAAAATTTAGGGATGTCCCTGTAAAGTGAGGACATTTGAGAGGAATGGAATACCATTTTTTCCACTAAATATGTAATGCTCTTCATGAAAGATATTTATACTGTTCTGTGTGTTGCCGACAAAGTGTACAAATTGCAGTTGCTTTTATTTTGTTATAATATGCACAGTTTAGGTATTGTTTTTAATTGTTTGCATGATAAGAACAATTAAATTACTTTAACATTGTTAGATTGAAAGGGTGTTCCCTGTTTTTGGTTAGGATAGCACTGTTTGCTAATTTTATATTTCATGATAACCCATATTTTTACGCAATAACTTTTGGTTTGCTTCATATCTTAGACTGGTTAGGTATAGCAGTGTAGTGGAATCATGAAGACTGCACTCTCATTGATTGATGTTCTTTTTAAAAATTGTATATATTTCCTTGTACGTAATTTATACAGATTCTTGGTCCTACATTTTTTACTCTGTAGAACTCTGTAGGTATTAAACTATAATTAGAGTTTTTAATTTTTTTTCATACAAGGTGTGGGAGACAGATGCGGTTTGAGTCTGGGTGATACCTTCTGTCTCTCATTTTATTACTGTACTGATTTCTGTGTTTCCTAGCTGGAACTTATTTTATAATTTCATTCTTATCTGACATAAATTTTCCTATACAATTTTTCCACGTAATTTTAGCACAGTTAAAATGTTCTTATTCACCTTTTCTGTGAAATTGTAGCACACTTTTTAATATTTGTTGACATGTAATATGAATGGCATCCACCTCCCATAAAGAAACATTAGTTTGTCAATATCCTTTGCAAATTCATAGTTTTTTTTTTTTCTGAAATGAGAAACTCATATTTTCAAAATCAGATGACAACATTAAAAAGAGTTTATCAGTCATAATTCCTTCTGGTACAATTATTAACAAACTTGGTGTTCCTGTCTTTATTAAAATAATAATTCATTACAATATTTTTTATGGTGAAAATACCCTGTGCAGATACTACTATATACAAATGCTCAAAAATGTGTTCTTTCAGATTGTTACTATGCTGCCTGCCATGACCATTTAGGACATTTTTATAGCTTATTTCATGTTATAGATGCATTTAACATCCACCTCTTTATTATGGCCAGGTAATGGAATTCAACATTAAATAAGCATTTAGGCATATTATATTCTCAAATTGTAATCTTACTATATCTTTTAGTTCTTTTGATTTTATTGATAAAGACACGGATCCCATGATAAATATCTTTGTTGACATTATTTTTTTCAAAAACGGTAGTGCTTCTGTGTTATAAGATTGTGTCATTATTGCCTAGATGATATCTTTAAACTGAGATAAATTAATACTGGCATTAATTCCCAAAAATTTAACAGATCTAAAGTTCTATTAATCCTCTTTTCAGTAAGCTTTTATCTATAATCCATTTTTAAAAGGCTCCCAAAATTGTTTTAGTCCAAAGCCTAATAAAGATGTTCTTAAACCACTTAGGTATTGAGCAATAGCTTTAATTAACCAGTATATAAAATGTTACCACTATTCCAGCTAATTTTACATTTTATGATAACCGCTATTTCTTTTTAAGGACTGCTTTAAAATCTTATCTTTGTTTTGGCAATTAATGCTGCTAAGCATTTCATGGAGTGGCACCTTATTTTCTGTTCCTAGCAATGCAGACATTTGGGCTACCTGTTTTTTGACTAATGCTATTAAGGATCTTTAGCGTATCTCTTCGACTTCTTTTTTTATTTATTGTAATTTCTCCCAATTCATTATTTTTACAAATGTTTAAAGATAAGGGCATCATGCTGTCACCCTACTTCTTTAATATTTATAATGAATCATTGCTAAAGGTACTTGCACCCACATTTTTGACTGGTATTCTTATAACACATCTGCATAAGAAACGGCATTAGAACTAACAGATTAAAAAACCTAAATATTATTTGCGAAATAAATAGGACATGTTGGAGAGACAGATACGTTTTTCAAAGAATTTCTGTTCTCTGGTACAGGATCCCTATCCATTTGAAGCAGAGCACTTCACTATTCTTATTTAAGTACAACTTGGACCAATGGATGTGTAATTGGAAATTCACCCCTGGTCTAGCACCTATGCCTCTTATGGACAGAAGCAGTCAGTAAATTGCCCCCTATATAAATCAAATTTATCAGTCATATTTGAGTTGCACTGCTGGGCTCATAAGGGGTTTAGTGGTTGATAGCTTAGTATATACCTATGAACAAAAAAGATTTGTATTCCCTTTGTGTAATTTTTGGGGTTGGTGATATTAATCACTGCTTTCATGTCCTTTGGGTGACTTCCTTAAATAATGCTTATTTTCTCTAGTTTATTATAAGCTCTCACTAGCAAATTAATAGTAAAGCTACATTTTTCATTTAAATATGGAACATGCTTTGTTTTCCCCCCTTTTAGGTTGTAACATTCAGTATTGATATACATAGAAATGTTGACAAGAGCACTGGAAAATGTACTTTACTATACTTTTAGATTTTGAAATGGGGAAAAGAATGATACGTTTTATACTGTCTAACATATTTATAGTCAAATTAAACATCTTTCTCTGGCTCTTTATCTTTATTAATTCATATTTCCAAAGTATACCCCTTAAATTCTATAAATCCCTACCTAATAATTTTCTCAAATGTGTTTGGCATCCCAAATCAATGCAGATTTCTTATTTAAACTGTCAGCACTCAAACATTTTCTAGAGTTTTTGATGCTCTTCATATTGGTCACTGCTGCAGTAGCCTTAGCTATATGGGTTACATCCTGCCAAGGATATAATGGCCACCCAGCTTACAAAGCTTCAGGGCAACTTTCATGCATTCAAACTGTCAAGTAGCTCAGGGTGAGCTGGCTAAAAGACACGTTTGGGTGTCGAGCCACTCAGAGCTTTATTGCCACCAAAGAGTACCCTCCACTGGGGCTTTTGAAGATCAAGGATGTATTTTGCTTTCCTTTACTGGGCAGATAAGTTCTCTTCAGGGAAAAAAACGTTTTATTTGTTTACTGATGTTTTATTACTTCCCTCTTCAGGAAACATTTTAAAGCTAGGAGTGTTCCATTTTAATGGACTCTCTCATGACTGTAATGTACATTTAAATGGAGTACTCATTTTTTCTGTAAGTTTTAAAGTAGTCTAAACTAAATAATAACACATTTTCTCTGGATAAATTGTTTTTAGTTTTCCATTGTGGGGATGACATAGTGTTTTAAAGTGCTTTTTAAACTGTTTTTTTTTTCCTGTCAAAAAGGTAACTTGAGTGGACTAGTAGTTTTAGCAGCATTGGCTGCTTGTCTTCCCAGTGAAAGAGGCACAATTTTCAACGTGACCATGAAACAGATTGTGGGTCCCACAGTCTGTCCTTCTTCCAGCCACAAAAAGCAAAGTTAAGCAAAAAACTTTGCTACCACAGCAGGATAGCAATTTGCCTCATCCACAGGTGGGTGACTCTTCTGTGGCCATTTGTTGTAGCTCAGACTCCTCATCTTTTACCACCAAATCCCTCTGGTGTACCTACAGCTGCTAAGGACTGGGGAGTAGCCATATCCTCTGCAGCTGTTGGAGTCCCTGCAATGGAAGGGACAAACACTCTTGTTGGTCCTGCAAGAGGGAACAGGGAAGGTTTCCCTATTGTCTTGGAATGCCGTGCACACCCCTGGGAAAGCAGCACCTGCCATTAGTAACCTGATAGGCCTCATTTTTCCTGTCAAAAAGAAACAGAAACCAAACATGTATCTACTCCTCCTCAAATTTCTTTGGATGCTCGGGGTTTAATTCAGACTATTGATCCTTCTTGCAAAGTAGTTTCTGATAAAGAAAGGGGACATAATTGATCTACACACACAAGAACAGGGATGCTTGATACATCCAGACATCAGTCATCTTCAGTTGCCTGCCTGGATGACAGGGATTTAATTCTTTTTAGGCAACTGTTTTCGAGGACCTGCAGCAGCAGGTACTAATGGAAGCAAGAAAGCCTGCTACTAGAAAACTATATATTAGCAAACAGAAAGGGTTTTCTAGTTGGTGCCAACAAAATAACCAGCATCCATTCAGAGCTAGTTGTTCTTTGGTTTTACAGTATTTGTGTAACTATCCTATGGCCTTTCTTATTCCTCTGCCAGTGTTTAATTATCCGTCATTTCAGCATGTCTACCCATGATCCTCCTCTTTCAAAACAGTCTCATGACAAAATGTCTTGAAAGGAATTTCATACAAGAGGCCTCCAAATAAACTGAGGGACTCTCTCTGGGATCTTAATTTTGTTTTAGAGAAGGTAACACTTGTTCCATTTGAACCTGCTAATCTGGCTGACTTGAAATTCTTAACATGGAAAAAAGTTTTATTGATTTCTTTGGCCTCTGTAAGAAAGATATCCAAGTTGCAAGATCTTATGGTGAGTCAGCCTTGCCTCACTTTCTATAGGGACAGGGTTTCTTTGAGAACTGATCCTTCTTTTATGTTTAAAGAGGTATCTGGGTTTAAGCCAAACTGCCCAGCTCCCCATTTTCTTTCCTGAACTTAAAAATGAGGGAGAAAGGATACTCCATGCCTTGGATGTCCACATACATCACAGGTATTATCTTGACAGAACTAAATCTTTCAGATCTTTGGATCAAATGTTAATTTCTTGTGAAGGTAAGAAGAAGGGACAACCTGTGTCAAAACAGACTATTTCAAAATGGTTGTCCAAGGCTATTACCTATTATTATAGTTACCATAACAAATCAATTCCAGGTAAGGTCAAAGGTCAAGTCCCACTCTACCAGGGTCCTGCCTTCTTTTATGGATTTTGGAAAGGATTGGATTCTAGAAGGATTCTAGAAGCTGCTACTTGGTCCTCTTTACAAAGCACTATAAACTTCATTACTTCTCTAGGTCTAGATCATATTTTGCTAAGATCATTCTCCAAGGGTTCCTGGGCCCTCCTCGTTCATCTTCCCAAATATAGGTAGCTGTTTTTTGGTGTGTGTGTGTGTGTGTGTGTGTGTGTGTGTGTGTGTGTGTGTGTGTGTGTGTGTGTGTGTGTGTGTGTGTGTGTGTGTGTCTGTGTGTGTCTGTGTATGTGTGCATGTGTGTGTGTTTCCAGGGTGTGGACATTTATTTATTTATTTTGTTATTCCTAGTATTGTCCTTTCAGGGCTCATCCTCGCTCTCTCTTCTGGCAGGAAAGCTCTGAAAGGTTTCGCACACAAATCTGTCTTTTAATCAGCTCATCTTAAGCTGTTTGGCATTTTGGGCACATGGAAGGTGTCCAGAAACTTTGGAATCTGGTAGGCTGTTATATCTTTGGCAGGATATAACCCATATACATAGCTAAGCCTACTGCAATAGTGATCATTTGAACATCTACTGTTATGGTAAGTTGAACTTACACAGCTGCACTTTTCCAAATTTACATGATATTCTAATACACCCATGGTAGCTAGGTATCTTACAGCAGTTTCTCCATCGGAAATGCAACCATCTTTACTTTTTCTAGATCATTTACGTCTCAATAAGCATAAGTTACCTGCTATATTTTGCAGTCTCATTAAACAACTCATTATAAAGAGCTATAGACATTTTGCTGTAGTCCAGCCTGAGTCTATTACATGTAACCTAAATATTGTAATTCATGGAAAAATGATACGTGTTGATTCTTCTCCCAGTTTTCATACTTTAAATGTGGCATATTTTTGTACATCTTTTTATATTATATCTAGGTTAATTAAAGCTATTGCAATTTCTGTCTTAAAGAGCAATTCCTGAAATGATTAATATTATATGGGCTACTCTCCAGTTCAAATTTAAACCCATTGTTTTTGATTTTGGTACTTATAATTTTTAATTATCTTTCAAAGACATCTGATATCATGCAAACGCATCTGCAAAGTCTACTCTCTTTTTTTTCGGTTTATTATAAGAGAATCCTCAAACACTACAATTATTTTCAAAAATTGTTTTATACTCAGGTCAAATTGACTACATTATTCCTAATTTATCAGAATTATGTTCTACATTTGGACATTTTAATGCTAACTTCCTTTATACACACACACACACACACACATATATATATATATATATATATATATATGTGTGTGTGTGTGTGTGTGTGTTTCTGTATATGTGTTTGTGTGTGTGTGTATGTGTGTGTGTGTATTTTCTATGAAAAAAAAGTTAAGAGATTTTATAAACAGTAAACATTTTAAATATCATCTTGTTTCAAAGAGTTTAAATTGGAAACAAGCTACTTTGGGTATCTGTTCTTCTCATATTAATAAGGATAACTTTAAGTGCAGTGGTGCAGCAGTTACTTTGTTGTCTAACAACAAGAGGTTCTCTGGTTCAATTCTCAGCTGAGGTGCCTTCTGTGTAGAGTCTGCATGTCCTCCTTGCATTCGTGTGGGTTTTCTTTGGGTGCTACAGTTTCCTCCCACTTTACAAAGACATGCGTCTGGAGCATTTCTGCCTGGGCCTCCACTGAAAATTGGCTCATTTCAAGTCAGACTTGCCCAGTAAACAAATGTTAAATAAATAAGTATGTAGTTATGGCACTTGCAGTGGTTCAGTATCATATCACTACAGAATGAGTTTATCTTTAAAATATTTCTGTTAGTAAAGTCTTATCTTTACTGATTAAATTCTTAAAATCTTACAAGTTATATGATTCCTTCAAAAAACAAATTTCTACTTGGGTGATAATGTGGAGCTTGTTATAACTTTGCTGTACTGATTTTCTCTCTGTGTATGTAATGTAGACTAGGTTTGTTTGTCCTTAGGTTCATAGGTTCATAGGTTCATAGGTTGATACTAGGCTATCTGCCCTAGGGCATTTACAAGCCTAGCCAGAGTGTGTTTGGCTTTTGCCACCCTTCTTAGATTAGTTGACTGTGCCTCTGTATAGTAGGTCACAGAAGATAGCCCATTTAAGGTTAGTTTACCATGCCTCTGTCTAGCAGTGACACAGAAGAGATCCCAGAGGTAAATTTACGATCTCCCATCCAAACATCAAGATTCTTCTTGAAGAGGGTCATTGAGGGGCTCTGTCTGACATGGATTGGAATTTTGTTCCAGAGTGAGGGGAGCCTCTGGGATATGAATCTGTCCCTCCAGCATGTTCTATTTATTTCTGTGCTGAGGTTTAAGTCACTGGAGCGTGTAGCTCTGATGGATTTGGATTTCTTGAGGTGGAGCATGTCCATTAATTCTGGGTTGGACATGGCTTTATACGTCAGGCACAGATCACCTCTGAGTAGGCGGTAAGCAACTGAGTAGAGCTGGAGTTTCTTTAGCCTAACTGCATAGGGCATCTGTTTGAGTCCCTTGATCCTCTTGGTGAGGTACTTTTGGGGTCTTTCTAGTTGTAGCAGGTGTCAGGTAAGGTACATCCCAAATGGGGCATTGTATTCAATTATGGGCCTGATGAGTGATGAGTAGAGGGGCACAATGACCTCTCTTGATCTAGATGTGAACTACTTTGTGATAAGGTGGGCTACATAGAATGTCTTTCTAACCACTTTGGCAATGTGATTGTCAAAGGAGAGATTGCAATCTACATGGGTCCCCAAATCCCTAATTACTTCTTCCGTACTTAATGGATTACCACCTATGTGGTAATTTGTGGGCATTTTGTTTTTCCCAAAGGTGATGACTATGCGCGTTTTGGCATTTAGCTTTAGGACATGGCTCTGGCACCAGTTATCCATCTCTGTGAGACCTTTTTGGAGGATGCTTGTGCCAGCTGGCGAGTCAATTATGGCCCCCAGTATACAGTCATCTGCAAACTTTGTCAGCCATAGTCCTCCTGTGTTAGCCTGTACCTCAGAGAAATATATACCATACAAGAGAGGTCCCAGGACTGAGCCTTGTGGGACGCCACTTGTAACTGGTTTAGAGTCTGCATGGTACCTGCAATTCTGGCCATGTGGGGTCTATCCCTAAGCCAGTTTGCAACCCATCTTGTGACATAGGGGTTTATATTTAAGCTGGTGAGTGTATTTATGATGCCCGAGTGGGGTATTGTGTCGAAGGCTTTTGCAAGGTCAAGGTAGGCTGTGTGGACTACCTTCCCTTCTTCTATGGCTTGGTGACTGTTTCAAAAAAATTGACCAGGTTCAAGAGGCAAGATCTGCCCTTAACAAAGCCGAATTGGGTAGGATCCAGTGTTTGGAGGTTTCCAATGTCTTTGTTTATGAGTTCCATGATGATACGCTCCATAGCTTTGCAGACCAGGCTAATTAGGCTTATAGGGTGATAGTTTCTGGGGTCCGTTGTGGCACCATCTTTATGGAGTGGGACCACTGTTGCTGTACGCCATTCTTTGGGTACATATCCTGTTGTAAGGCTGAGACTGAACAGTAATTTTAAGTGAGGGTTCAGTTTTTTGCTTTGGAGAGGGCAGCTCTCACCTGTGCATTTGTGATGTCAGGGAGGCTACACTCTGTTGGGATAGTCATTTGCTCATTTGGGGGTGAGGGGGGGAGAAGTTGGCACTAAACCTGTCTGCCAGGATGTTGGCAATGTCTGTGGGTTCAGTGTATTTTTTGTCATTTTGCACTAACTCAGAGCATATCTGCGAGTTTCCACCCTGGTTTCTGACATAACTAAAGAAAGCCTTGTGATTAGCTTTAGCGTCTTGTGCAATTTTTCTTTCGAAGCTAGCCTTAGATGATTTTATGAGGGATCATAGTTTCTTGCTAGTACTGATCAGAGTTGCCTTCCCTTTCAGGGATTTTGCTCTATCATGTAGTAGCTTCCTCCTTCTGTTGTACAGCTAATTTATGGCTGGGGTCCACCAGACAGGTCTCCTGCCTTTGGAGGAGTGTGTCTTGGTTTTATTTGGGATAGCACAATCCATGCATTCCTGTAGGTATCCATAGAATGCATTTCTAAAGGATTCTGCGGTTTGGGCTGTATTTTCCACTGGCCCTGGGGCTTTGAAGGATTCCACTCCACCTCGGTTTTGAGAAGTGGGAAGTTTGCTTTTGAGAAGTTTTTGACCGTGGTTTCCTTTGCTGGGGGTGGGGATGGGATATGGATGTCCATAGTGATTAATTTATGGTCAGATCTTACCAATGAGGGGTATACCTCTGGTATGGAACATAGAGTCCCCATGGTGGTGATGATCAGGTCCAATATGTTTTCCCCTCTTGTGGGAGTGGTGACCAGTTGTTCCATAGCATTTGAGTTTATAAATTCTAGGAACCATTGGGCTAGGGTGTTGGGGCTTGAGTAGTGCTCCCAGTCTATGTTTGGGTAGTTAAAGTCACCCAGTATAATGGTGTTTGGAGAGACCTTCATATTCTCCAGTGTCGTCAGGAAAGCTGAGTGGGGTTCCTGAGTTTGGGAGGGTGGTCTGTAGCAGGCTACAAACTAGAAGGCAGTTTTGCCCACTGTTAGTTGCAGATGGATGGTCTCAGATGCTTCGTGCAGTGCCACTAGCCTGGAGGTATGTGTATATTTGATGAATATGGATACTCCCCCTCCTCTTGTGGTTCGGTCCAAGTTTTGGGGCCGAAAAGCATGGTATGAGATATAGCCTGGTAGTGCTGGGGTTCTCTCGGGAGCCTTGAACCATGTTTCTGTTACTGCACAGACATCAATATTCTCCATACTGAGGAGAGCCACGAGTGCGTGCATCTTGAGGTTTAGACTTCTGGCGTTGAGCAGCATTACCCTTAGTTTTTTTTTCTTTGTGTTGTCTACAGAGATGGGTTTGTCTTTTGAGCCTTGCCTAAAAAAGGCACTATGAGGGAGGCAAGAGCCTTTGCCAGTATTCAAAAACCCAGGGGTGACAGGTGCAAGCCTTCCCTAGCGAAGCAACGTGGCTTGTCAAGCATGTCATCCCAGGCTGACAGACACTGTATCCCCTTTGAGTGACACCAATACTTTAGCCAATTGTTAAAATTGATCATTTTGTCTTTATACTGTGGCATCATTCTTGGTGAGGGTAAGATGCTACTCAAGGTCAGGGTCATACCGTCCTGGGTTACATGATCAGAGAGCTCCTCTATGTCTTTTTTCATGTAGTCCAGGGAGGTACGTCTCAGGTCATTCACACCAGCATGGACAATGACGGAGTCATATTTGTACTTGCTTTGGAGTGACCTGAGTGCTTGTGTTATGTGGCAGATCCTGGCATCTGACAGGCAGCTTACAGTGACCTTCTCCTTGTTCAGCCTGGTGAGAGGGACATCAGTGTATCTGACAATAGAGTCACCTATTACAAGTGTATTAGGTGTGTTGTTTAGCCTTAAGGGCTGTGACTGTGTGGCACACTGACTTTGTGAACTATGTGATACGTGGGTATTGTTGTGGGATAGCAGTTGCTTGGATGTCTGCTTTGGAGGTCTCTGTTGCTTGGGCAGATTTTTATTTAGAGCCTCGCGTATGTTTTTGTGTGTTTATGTGTTTGGTTTGCTGTTGCGATAGGTCTATGTGAGACTGGATTTGTGGTGTGTGTGATTACCTTCTCCTCCAGACTGACCATGCCAGTACTATGTTGAGAGAGCTCAGCCTCCAGTTTGGCTATATAGTTGCATCTCTCACATATGTTTGAGCTTGTTGGGAAGAGGAGAGGGTGGTCTGTGTACATAAGGCAGTTGTAACATTGCCTCAAGATTCCCATATTCACCAGCTGTACTGGAGAGTAAATCTGAAACTGACTTTTGGACAAGCCAGAATAGTATAAGGAATTACTTTATGACTTGGTCAAAAAGGACCAATAGGGAGCCAAGTACTTAAAGGGAGTATAAGAGGGTGTATGGGTGCTGGGTTGTGTATGTAGCTCTTAAGCATACGTTGCATTTCTGTTATTAATTGTTTCATTTATAGCATATATTACTTGCTTCTGGGTCTATATCACAAGCATGAAACGGCTGAAAAGTGAACATGTAATGAGCGACACAAATTCATCAAAAACACATTTATGCGATTCAATGAATATATCATAGGGCAAGGAGGTAGCTGGCCAACTACATGGTGCTTCCCTTTCCTTCACCTTAGTGCAATCTCAGAGTCGGTATATTTAGTTGGGGGGGTATAGGGGCCACAGCTCCCCACATTGGGAGGTGTTAGAGATGAAGCCCCCCACCTGATTCGGGTTTCTAACCTTTTTTCTTTTTTTTTTGTGAATGACCACATGAATTTTTTCACTAGGAAAGAATTTGAGGACGTTCGCTGTTTACAGCATTCGTGTTTTATGTGTTGATGTACATGCAGTTGCACATATGATCTTTCATGCTTATGATATAGACCCCTTGCTTCTCACAATGTTTTTCAAGGTGGGTTTAAAAATTATTGACAAAAGCATCACAATACATGTCATGTCTCTTTTTACTTTAATTATATTTCATTTTATTCCTTTTGATTCACTTTTGTGCTTATCCTCACTACTGTTTTTTTGTAATGTTGCAGCATCAAAAATACTTATTATGTTTTGCCCTCAAATGAAACACTAATTTGGAAAATACTGGAAAGAATGCTGAAAAGGAGAATTCGGCAGATGTATGACAAACAGAGCCTCACTAAGGTTACCAATTACACTGGAAGTGCACCCTGTTGAATTGATCCATTGACTGTAACCCACAATTCTCTGTGAAGTAGTAGCTTTATTTTCTGCTTGTGACTTTTATGATAGCTTGCTTATTTGCTTACTTAGTTATATACTTGTTAACTAGGTAGCTGGGCTGGTTTTTGGATGTCCTGATTTTTTTTCCTTATTGCATCTTGAATGATGTAAGGGTTCCAATTATAACAGAAGTTTATTACAGAGAAGGGGTAAATGTAGGGTAATAAATGTTTCCTTCCGGTGTGTTTTTGTTCATTTATTGATGGAAATTTAAATCTTTATATCGAATGTTAGTGTAACTGTTTGCCTTGTACAGATGTACGAGAGCAGAAGGGTTTGGTCATTTATGGAAAGGAATTTAAAATATAAATCACCATGAAACAGTCTATAAGAGACAAATTTAATACTTGAAACTGTAGACTCATTTAAGGAACTGGGTATATGGTAGATCCAGCTTTGAGATTTTCTAATCATGTCAACCAATTGGTTAATGATAGTTATAGAACTATAGGTTGCATAAAATATTTTATAAAGTCTAGGAAATCTGAAATGATAAAGTCATTGTTTGTTAGTTACATTAGACCCAAACTTAAGTATGGAATAAATATGAAAACCCTATAAGAAAACAAGCATGAGTAAACTGGAAAGAGTACAGCGGAAATATACCAAGGGTATCCCTGTGGATGTGAACATTTAAGTTATTATGAAAGACTAAAAATCTGAACTTGTACAGTGTCTCTTATAGATATCTAAGAGGAGATCTTATTCAGTTATCCAGGGCATTTAGAGACACTACCTCTGGGAATCTTTGGGGTTATGAAAACGTAGTACAAAATCATCAGACAACCTATGTAGAAGGTTCTAGTACTAGAGAATCATCAGACAACCTATGTAGAAGATTCTATAGGAATAAGAGGTGTACTGATTGGTTCTCTGAGACAGCAGCTGATGCATGGAACAGACTACCAAATTCCATTAAGGTAAGAACTAGTTTAGATATTTTAAGAACTTTGGACACTTATTATGGAACAAGTGTCCTGGTATATTGCCAGGCTAGAAGGGCATTAATGCCCTTGTTTGAAATATTTGTATGTATGTAAGTGTGTCTTGTTAATTTAGTGCTATCTATCTATTATATGAATGCCTCACTCATGGATATGTAATGAACCACAGTGGCAATTTTAGTATTAACACCTTCACTGTTTAGTATGTAATCCGAAACTTCCCTTTTCATGAAACTTTGAATGTCCACATAAATAATTTTGATCCTAAAAACATTCAGACCTGTGACACCTTCTTGCTGGCCTACAAAACAATCATTTTAACTTCAGAATGTAATATTTTCTTTTTTGAAAACAGTTTTATTAATTTTAATTATAACAAATTCATAAGCAATCACATAAAGTTATACAAGAGAATATATACAAGAATAATATTTTCTTGATATTGTTTGCTAATGGACCTGAACAATATTAGGATGCAATCTATTGTTCCTGTTTAACATGGTCAGCTATAAATGGATTATTATAGGCCGTTTGGCATCTGTCTGTCCTCAGGGTCTGCTACCAGTGTTGAATATGTCATTATATCACCTATGCAATTAGAATCGTATGCTGGTATTGCACTGGCTGGCATATGTACAATCAAAACTAACATACTTCCCTGGCTATTTATCTTTAGTAATTCATCTTGCCAAACTCCACAATTTAAATTCTATGAATCCCTACCTAATGATATTCCCAAATTTATTTGACACCCCAAATGAACATATATTTCTTTTTTAAAACTATCAGCACTAGGGTGTTATCTAACATTACTGGAATACAACAATACACTAGTTTTGACTGTGAGACTGTCACCATTTCAGTTACTGTTTGGAAAAAGCTTATTAAGGGTTCCTTTATTATTATCTCTACTAGTACCAGAGGACAGACGCTCATTAGTGGGGCTTCTTCAAAGGAAGCAAATGAAGCAGAAACAGTTTCACGACAGAAGAGTATAAAATCTGTAGGTGTTAGGGGAAGGAGAGAAAGAGAGACAAAGAGAGAGAAACAGTGAAACTGATTCTAGCCCAGAATCTCATACACGTCACACATCTGAGCTGCAGACCAAGTCAGCATGCCAAACCAAGACCTTTTGTGTTACAAGGAAGTTATGTATGATCCACTCACATTAAGTTGTTAAATCAAGAGTGCTCAGCCATCACTGAATAAATAAAGACTTTTTTTAACTAAATATGCATGCTATTTCTCAAGAAGGAAGGGTGGCTGCAAGACTTACCTTGGAAATTATTTCTTTGTAGTATCCAGTTTTAGGAATTCCAGTTGGCCCAGCTCATCAGATGGGTTTCACTTCAGAATGTCGAGTTACTTGAAACTCGAACTTCATATGGTCCAGACCATATGATTGAGTTTTCAGAAACTCGAAATTGTGAAGTGATAAAAAAAAAAGACTTAAATTTAGTTTAATATAAGTTTTTTTGCAGGGGGGGCAAGTCCCCTTGCACCCTCCCTACTTAAATATACCATCTCTGTGATTGCACTGTAGCGAGGAAATGGGAAATCACTCATTCTGCACTTCTGCATACAGCGCAGAATGGGAGATTTCCCTTTTCCCCACTGTAGTGCAATCTCGGAGTTGGTATATTTAAGTAAGGGGTGGGGGTGCAGGGGGGCTTGCTCCCCTCCAGAAACAATGTGTTTGACTTTTGTTTTGTTTTTTATTTCAGGACAGAATTTTGAGTTTCTGAAAACTCGATCATATGGTCTCGACCATATGAAGTTCAAGTTTTCAGTAACTCAACATTCTGAAGTGAAACCATCAGATGATATAAAGTGAAGGGGGGGTTGGCATAATGGTTAAGGTCTTTAACTTGTGAACATAAGGTAGACGGTTTGATTCTTACCACAGGTTATTGGCTAGGCTTAAAATGACCATAAGGGTAGTTAGCCTAGTGTTCACCTGTTAACCTAAGTCTGGATGACAGATACTCCTCTAGCAGAAGTGAATGCTGACACCTGAGAAAAGGTATATCAGCTACTTGGTACTTGCTTCACAGTCCAGTGCCATCAGTGCTAGGAAATGAACCCGGGTTACCCTGGAAGAATAGCCAGATGGACATCACCTCCTTGGCTTACTGAGCTAAAACAAAGAATATAGTAACTTAAAATTTATTTGTCACAGGCCACAGCTGAAAAGGGTTCAAGAAAGAACAATTTGTATAACTGAGTTAAGAAATAATAACTAAATAAATACAGGAATTTTACCAGTAAAAGAGTTGTTATATGGGCCAAAGAGATTATGTGGGAATTGAATAGAGGAGTGCAGGGTGTAAAGGGGCTATACTGAATAATATGCATCCACAAATGGCAGTAACATAGAATAATAATCTTACAATGAATGGAGTAAATGAAATGTATGCTTCACATATTTACCACAGTTCTAAAACGTTGGTATAGTTTTACTGTTACAGTGCTAATATTTTCAAATATGATGGCAGCTACCAGGCAAATGATGCCTTTTAATTTTGGTATTTGTTATGACTACACAGATTTTTTTCTTTTACTTTTTTACATTTTACTAAGCTTTCTCTCTAGTCTGTTTTGAACCTGAAGTTACTTAACATCAGACACGCACTGTTCTTCAGTTACCTCTTTGTTCCTTATCTGTTCACCATGGCATGTTTTTCACCTGCAGGCCTTCCATCCTATAAAGATATAGAACCTTACTGGCTAATTTATTTGAGGAACAGGGAGCAAGGAGCTTGTTGTATGAAGGAAAAGTAACGAGACCCGCAGAATTTACACAACAGCTGTCAGGTAACTTGGTCAAGCACAGAGGAGCTGTGAAGTGCACAGATGCCTGAGGTGCACTTTGCATGCTTCGGCATGGTACATGCATGTTATCTGTCATACTTTGCATGGTACATGTATGATATCTGATATCTGTCAAACTCTGCATGGTACATGCATGATGAGTGCCATACTCTGCATGGTACATGTATGATATCTGATATCCATCATACTCTGCACAATACATGCATGATATCTGATATCTGTCATACTCTGCATGGTACATGCATGATAGCTGATATCTGTTATACTCTGCATGGTACATGATTGATAGCTGATATCTGTCATACTTTGCATGGTACATGCATGATATCTGATATAAGTCATGCTCTGTAAGGTACATGCATGATATCTGTCATACTCTGCATGGTACATGCATGATATCTGATATCTGTCATACTCTGTACAGTACATGAATGATATCTGTCATGCTCTGCAAGGTACATGCATGATATCTGATATCAGTCATGCTCTGTATGGTGCATGCTTAATATCTGTCATACTCTGCACAATACATGCATGATATCTGATATCTGTCATACTCTGCATGGTACATTCATGATATCTGTCATACTATGCATAGTACATGCATGATATCTGATAACTGTCATACTCTTCATGGTACATGCATGATGTCTGCCATACTCTGCTTGGCACATGCATGATATCTGATATCTGTCATACTCTGCATGGTACATGCATGATAACTAATATCTGTCATACTTTGCATGGTACATGCATGATATCTGATATTGGTCATGCTCTGTATGGTACATGCATGATATCTGTCATACTTTGCATGGTACATGCATGATATCTGATATCTGTCATACTCTGCACAGTACATGCATGACATCTGTCATGCTCTGCACAGTACATACATGATATCTGATATTGGTCATGCTCTGTATGGTACATGCATGATATCTGTCAAACTCTGCATGGTACATGCATGATGTCTGCCATACTCTGCATGGTACTTGCATTATATCTGATATGGGTCATGCTCTGCATGGTACTTCCATGATATCTAATATTTGTCATGCTCTGCATGGTACTTCCATGATATCTAATATCTGTCATGCTCTGCACAGTACATACATAATATCTGATATTGGTCATGCTCTGTATGGTACATGCATGATATCTGTCAAACTCTGCATGGTACATGCATGATGTCTGCCATACTCTGCATAGTACATGCACAATATCTGTCATGCTCTGCATGGTACTTGCATGATATCTGATAACTGTCATACTCAGCATGGTACTTGCATTATATCTGATATGGGGCATGCTCTGCATGGTACTTCCATGATATCCAATATCTGTCATGCTCTGCATGGTACATGCATGATATCTGTCATGCTGTGCATGGTACATGCATCATATCTGTTATAGTCTGTATGGTACTTGCATGACATCTGACATCAGTCATGCTCTGTATGGTGCATGCATGATATCCGTCATACTCTGCATGGTACTTGCATGATATCTGATCATGCTCTGCATGGTACTTGCATGATATGTGTCATACCCTGCATGGTACTTGCATGATATCTGATAACTGTCATACTCAGCATGGTACTTGCATTATATCTGATATGGGGCATGCTCTGCATGGTACTTCCATGATATCCAATATCTGTCATGCTCTGCATGGTACATGCATGATATCTGTCATGCTGTGCATGGTACATGCATCATATCTGTTATAGTCTGTATGGTACTTGCATGACATCTGACATCAGTCATGCTCTGTATGGTGCATGCATGATATCCGTCATACTCTGCATGGTACTTGCATGATATCTGATCATGCTCTGCATGGTACTTGCATGATATGTGTCATACCCTGCATGGTACTTGCATGATATCTGATATCGGTCATGCTCTGTATGGTACTTGCATGATATCCGTCATACTCTGCATAGTACTTGCATGATATCTGATATCGGTCATGTTCTGTATGGTACTTGAATGATATCTGATATCAGTCATACTCTGTATGGTACATGCATGATATCTGTCATACTATGCATGGTACTTGCATGATGTCTGCCATACTCTGCTTGATACATGCATGATATCTGATATCTGTCATACTCTGCATGGTACATGCATGATAGCTGATATCTGTCATACTTTGCATGGTACATGCATGATATCTGATATCGGTCATGCTCTGTATGGTACATGCATGATATCTGTCATACTCTGCATGGTACATGCATGATATCTGATATCTGTCATACTCTGCACAGTATATGCATGATATCTGTCATCCTGTGCACGGTGCATACATGATATCTGATATCGGTCATGCTCTGTATGGTACATGCATGATATCTGTCAAACTCTGCATGGTACATGCATGATGTCTGCTATACTCTGCATGGTGCTTGCATTATATCTGATATCTGTCATGCTCTGCATGGTACTTGCATGATATCTGCCATACTCTGCATGGTGCTTGCATTATATCTGATATCGGTCATGCTCTGCATGGTACTTCCATGATATCTGATATCTGTCATGCTCTGCATGGTACATGCATGATATATGTCATACTCTGCATGGTACTTGCATGATATCTGACATCGGTCATGCTCTGTATGGTACATGCATGATATCTGTCATACTCTGCATGGTACTTGCATGTTATCTGATATCGGTCATGCTCTGTATGGTACATGCATGATAGTTGTCATGCTCTGCTTGGTACTTCCATGATATCAAATATCTGTCATGGTCTGCATGGTACTTGCATGATATCTGATATCTGTTATGCTCTGCATGGTACGTGCATGATATCTGTCATACTCTGCATGGTACTTGCATGATATCTGATATCAGTCATGCTCTGTATGGGTACATGCATGATATCTGTCATTCTCTGCATGGTACTTGCATGATATCTGTCATACTCTGCATGGTACTTGCATGATATCTGATATCTGTCATGCTCTGCATGGTACTTGTATGATATGTGTCATACCCTGCATGGTACTTGCATGATATCTGATATCAGTCATGCTCTGCATGGTACTTGCATGATGTCTGTCATACTCTGCATGGTACTTTCATGATATCTGATATCTGTCATACTCTACATGGTACTTGCATATCTGATATCTCTCATGCTCTGCATGGTACATGCATGATATCTGTCATACACTGCATGGTACTGGCATGATATCTGATATCTGTCATGCTCTGCATGGTACTTGCATGATATCTGTCATACTCTGCATGGTACTTGCATTATATCTCATATCAGTCATGCTCTGCATGGTACATGCATGATATCTGCCATACTCTGCATGGTACTTGCATGATATCTGATATATGTCATGCTCTGTATGGTACATGCATGACATCTGTCATACTATGTTTCGTACATGCATGATATCCATCATGCTCTCCATGTTACTTGCATGATATCTGATATCTGTCATGCTCTGCATGGTACATGCATGATATCTGTCATACTCTGCATGGTACTTGCATGATATCTGATATTGGTCATGCTCTGTATGGTAAATGCATGATATCTGTCATACTATGTTTTGCACATGCATGATATCTGTCATGCTCTCCATGGTACTTGCATGATATCTGATATCTGTCATGCTCTGCATGGTACATACATGATATCTGTCATACTCTGTATGGTACTTGCATGATATCTGATATTGGTCATGCTCTGTATGGTACATGCATGATATCTGTCATACTATGCATGGTACCTGCATGATATCTGTCATACTCTGCATGGTACTTGCATGATATCTGATATCTGTCATGCTCTGCATGGTACTTGCATGATATCTGTCATACTCTGCATGGTACTTGCATTATATCTGATATCAGTCATGCTCTGCATGGTACATGTATGATATCTGTCATACTCTGCATGGCACTTGCATGATATCTGTCATACTCTGCATGGTACTTGCATGATATCTGTCATACTCTGCATGGTACTTGCATGATATCTGATATCGGTCATGCTCTGTATGGTACATGCATGATATCTGTCATGCTCTGCATGGTACTTGCATGATATCTGATATCTGTCATGCTCTGTATGGTACTTGCATATCTGATATCTGTCATGCTCTGCATGGTACATGCATGATATCTGTCATACACTGCATGGTACTTGCATGATATCTGATATCAGTCATGCTCTGTATGGTACATGCATGATATCTGTCATACTATGCATGGTACTTGCATGATATCTATCATACTCTGCATGGTGCTTGCATGATATCTGATATCTGTCATGGTCTGTATGGTACATGCATGATATCTGTCATGCTCTGCATGGTAGTTGCATGATATCTGATATCTGTCATGCTCTGCATGGTACTTGCATGATATCTGTCATGCTCTGCATGGTACTTGCATGATATCTGATATCTGTCATGCTCTGCATGGTACATGCATGATATCTGTCATACTCTACATGGTACTTGCATGATATCTGATACCGGTCATGCTCTGTATGGTACATGCATGATATCTGTCATACTATGCATGGTACCTGCATGATATTTGTCATACTCTGCATGGTACTTGCATGATATCTGATATCTGTCATGCTCTGCATGGTACTTGCATGATATCTGTCATACTCTGCATGGTACTTGCATGATATCTTATGTCTGTCATGCTCTGCATTGTACTTGCATGATAGCTGTCATACTCTGCATGGTACTTGCATGATATCTGATATCTGTCATGCTCTGTATGGTACATGCATGATATCTGTCATACTATGTATGGTACATGCATGATATGTGTCATACTCTGCATGTTGCTTTCATGATATCTGTCATACTCTGTATGGTACTTGCATGATATCTGATATCAGTCATGATCTGTATGGTACATGCATATCTGTCATACTATGCATGGTACATGCATGATATCTGTCATCTTCTGCATGGTACTTGCATGATATCTGATATTGGTCATGCTCTGTATGGTACATGCATATCTGTCATACTATGCATGGTACATGCATATCTGTCATACTATGCATGGTACTTGCATGATATCTGTCATACTCCTCCTCCTTCCTAGTATTACTGTGGATCTTGTTTGATCACCAAATCCTTTGTTGTCTCCCTAGGATAGAACTGGCAAAGGGTCCCTTCATCATATCCCTTCTAGCCAACCCTTTGGGCAACATAACTCAGTCCTGAACCTATATCTTCTGTGATGCAAAAAGGTATCCTCCCTTAGTGCCAGTTGGCTGGAGTATAATATGCCCCTGGATTTTATTATCTGTTTGATTGTCTGTCTATTTATTAATCATGTGTTGCTGACTGAGACGGCTTTACTGGATGGTTCCCTTTTGCAGACACCGGCTCTAAGAGAAAGATGCAAAATTTGCAGTTCCTTTTTATCATACCAGGCCCTGACAATTTTGAGACTTGTGCAGTGTGTGGGCCTCACAGGATCAGAGAATGATTTTGTGTTACAGATGCAGAAATCATCTGTATGTAGTGCAGCATTTAAATCAGTGTCATCAGTAGTAAGTATGCAGATATAAAGCGGAAAGAGTGCCTGCTAACACCAAGCCTTGAGGAGCCCCATAAACAGCAAGGCAAGAGGAATATAAAAACAAGCTACTACCATCTTATGAAATCTGTTTGAAAGATAGAAAAAAGGAAAACGTGAAGTCATCAATGTTATTTTGGACACTTCTGTGAGAAGTAGAGAGTGGTAGATTTTATATTTATCTCTCGTCTATTTCTAAAATGTGATCCTTTGGGAGTTTAGAGAGTGTTTCTAGATTTTTTTTATTCGTATTCACTCTGTTTTGGTGCTGTCTGAATGAGCAATTTTAAAGAAAACTGAGTACATATAATTAATGGCTAACAGACTGACTACTACCTTTGGTGGCAAATTCTGATTTTTCCTGCTCCCCCTGTATTTACCGGTTTTTCGTCTATCCATTTTCTGTTAATAAGACATGGAATCTTAGATAAAGTTTAACATCTTTGACTGTTGCTGAAAAAGGAGAATCTAGGATAAAAAGATAATAGTTCTTTCTTCTTCTTTTTGTCCTATTAATAAGAACTAACCACAGTTTAGTGATAACTAAAGCAACATTTCTTTGCAGCTGTGTCTCTTGAGGCAAACACTTCACACAAGATTAATCCCAGAGGTCTTATTATTGCTTCAAAAGTTCTGAACCAAAACTTTTTTTTCATATTTCCTGATGTTGCTCTGCTGTAGCAGCATTTTAAAGTTTGTTTTTTTTTTTAATCTTTCTGGTGCCAACAACTGAGAACTTTCCTGATTTATCGAGATGCTAATCTTTGGACCTACAATTCAATTATCCAAGACACTAGTTGAGAAATGTTTGGTATGTGCAGAAGAAAACTTCTAAATAGGACATTTCCATAAATTTGAGAGTGTAGTTTACAAGTCATTACACAAAGTTAAAACAACATAGTAAAAATAGTAAAAGAAATAAAGAAAAATAAAATAGAAACTAAAATAAGGTTTAATCTAAAATATACTATTATACTTATTTAAACTAGGAAGGACATTTATTTTATTTTAAGTATAAATAGTTGAAGTTATACTCAGTAAATAATAATTGAAGAGTAATTGATAATAACAACCATACATACATACATACAAATTCATATCAATCAGAGGAGTGTAAGAGACAAGGGTGTTTTTGGAGTTGTAGAGAGTCTAAGTGAGTAGAGAGAGGGGTAAGAGAATTTATATTTTTTTATTTGATATTGTTTTTCTTTTTTGAGCATTCTTTTTTGAGCAATTTGATTTCTTAACTAATAACTTTGTTGCATACAAATATCTGTATTATTTTTTAGAGCTAGAGTTGTTTGGCTGTTTTAAAATCGTTTTTGCACTTATTTTAAAATTTTTTTTCTCAAAACTTGCATTTTATCTGTCTTTGGCCTCTGCACTTGTGTAACTTCATTTAAAAATAACTTATAACTTGTTGACTTGTGAAACCTCTGCTAAAAACTGAAAAAAAAACAAAACAAAATTGCTTTTTTCCTTTTTTTTCTGAGATTTAAAAAAAAAGTTACAGGCTTGCTTTAAGTGATTGATATTTGTAAAAGTCTGTGAGGCCATTTTTGCTTGGCTAAAGAAAAAGTCTCTCTGTCAGCCAGTTTTGGTGAAAAACATTGAACCTTTGTGAGCCTGTGTGGGAGTGGTTACTGACTTGAAACTGTAGTTTTTATTGCCTTTTTTTCAATCTAAACTCCTTTTCTTCATCTTCCTTTTTTTAAGTTTTGCTGGGTTTGGTTTTGCTGCTCCATAAGTGGAACCTGCGCATTTGCAGCCTATGGGTCTAAACTATCTCTGTTTCCTTAACACCTTCTTCTCTCTTTTTCCCTTAGAACTGTTCTCATTTTTAAATTTAAACACTCATTTCTCATTATAAGGCCATTCACTGGTCCACTATAATCCTACAAGTTAAAACAATATTAAACCATAAGCACTACTACTTCTTTATTGGTTCATCATTACTAGCCTGTCCTATCTTCCATCTTCTTCCAAATTTCCTATCACTCTGGTACGTCCAAAGGTGGTTTCCAAATTTTTCTAGGGATCCAGCAGGTGAGAATACATTCCTCTCCAATCCTGCAACAACCTTCTGTACACGGACACAGGATTCCTCCCAAACAGGTTCAAATATATGTGAGATGCAACTAACAGGCCAGCTGCCTCACTGGAGGAGAATCTGGCACAACACCAACCAGTCAGGGAAGTAAGGTAACTCAACACACACAACACCAGTATTCCATACACATCCATCCACCAAACTAACCAAACACAACACACACATAATACAGACTAACTCTAAAAATCTACCTAAGCAACAGAGACCTCCAAAACAGACATCACCAAACAAACGCTACCCAAAACAAAACACACAACACACACATAACACACAAAGTCAATTGGCAGACACAGCCACAGTGCCTTAAGGCTGAATAACATACTCTTTTGTCACACCTACTGACTCTCAGACACACCAGACTCCGCCTCCAGGCTGAAGTGAGCTGCTTGAACGGAGAGCTGCATAAAGAGCTGCTTATCCGGAGCTGCTCTCCAAGCACTCAGGACTCAGCTAAAGCAAATACAGATATGACTCAGCAGATATAGCTCCAGTCATTGTACATGCTGGTGTGAATGACCTGGAGACAAAACCTGAGATGCATCTCAGGAGCTCTCTGATCATGTAGCCCAGGCTGGTATGACCCAGACTTATGACAGCATCTTTGACCTCACCTAGAATGATGCCACAGTACAAAGACAAATGATCGATTTTGGGTGTCATGCAAAGGGGATCATTCAAAGAGGAGCCTGGGATCTGTCTTCCTGGGAAGCCTGGTTGTCACGCTAGGGACGGTTGCTACCTGTCACCACTGGGTACCTGTTATAATTGGCCTTTGCATTTGGCTATTGGCATAGTGCCCACCCCCAGAAGGAGGCAAGGTCAAGCAACCCCCCATAGACCCCACAAGGAACAGACAACACAAAGAAATAAAGGGTAACGCTGCTAAGCGTAGAACCCTCAAGTCTCAAGATGCATGCACTCAAGTCTCAGCCTCTCGACAGAAAAGCTGAGTGTGACTGCAGTGACAGAAACCTGGTCAGGCTTCTGAAGGCACCCCAGCACTTACTTCCTCATATCATGACCCTTCGGCCAGGCCAGGGGACCGAACCTATCACCAAAGGGAGAGTTTCCATATTTATCAAGGATATCCACACCTCCATTGAGTAATCCATTGCACGGGCACAGGAGAGCGCATTGCAACAACTAACACATCCATCTACAGACCTTTTATAGCATCCAGGAATCCCACCTCTTTCCTGAAAACATTGGAAACTTCTCTGAAATCATGACGGAGAACACGAAAGACTCAAAGACACCAGAATATTCTGGGACTTCTCAACTCTATTAGAAGAAACATTGACTGGGAGCACTACCAGCACCCCAGCAGCTTATTCCTGGAAATAGTCACTGCAAATAATATGGAACAACAAATCACTGCTCTATCAAGAGGGGACAATATACAAGACTCCGACTATTACCACTAGACACCCTACATGCTCCTGCTCAGAAGGATATCCATCTCCCTCCCAGGTAGACCATATCAATCCCCCACCCCAGATGCTCACTACAAAACCCCACCCCCACCCCACCCACCACAAAAAAACTTTCAAAAAGCAAACTCAAACTCATAAAACCGGAAAAGTGGCCTTCATTCAAAAAGGGCCAGTGGTGGAAACTACGGCCCTCTGCAGAATCCCATATAAAAATGCATATCCGGGACATCTCAGGAATGCATGGATTCAGGCTATCCCAAACAAACCAAGACCTAATCATCTAAAAAAGGCAGGTAAGGCAGAAGTCCCTTCCATAAAGCAACTGTACAACAACAGGAGGAAGCTACTAGGACTAACAGCAAAAATCCAAAATCCTAATAGGAAGGCATCTCATAATCTCCAAAAATAAAATCCCTCATAAAATCTCCAACAATCCCTCCAAGGAAAATTGTACAGGACACCAAAGACAATCATAAGACTTTTTCTTAAGACAACTTCAACAGTGATTGCAGAAACCTGGGATGCACAAAAGTTGATTCTGTTCCGACAAAATACACGACACCCATACACCTCGCTAATATCCTGGCACTAGTCAACCCCCACAAAACTTCCCCAAAAGAGCAAGTATCTAGTCCGGCTCTCGCATGCTCCTGCCTCCTGCCAGATGCTCAGGTGAAGTGTGCCCTCTCAAGCAAAACACTGCTTCCCTCCAACCATGGCCCCATGGGGCGCCCCGTCCCAGGTCTACCATGAACTGAAAGAGAACTAATCCCTCTCCCTCAAGCTATACATACAATCTCAGCCTCCTCACTACATGATATGCCCACATGGTGTACAGCAACAGACAGTGGTCCCCACTTCTACGAGCCTGGATACCCCTGACCCTATTGCCTGACTAGCTTAGTCTGCAAGGCTTGCATGGAAAGCATCAGAGAGGATCATCATGCTCATAATAAACAAAGACATTGGGGACCAGCAGACATAGATACCCAGTTCGCTTGTCAAGGGGGCCCCACTGCCTTTTCTTTGAAGTTGTTGACTTGAAAAGCAGTCCCCCAAAGCCATAGATGAAGGAAGGTAGTCCACACAGCCCTGCTTTTGCTTAAAGGCCACACACACAAATACCCACTGGGTAGGCATGATAAGCTATCCCTTTTAAATATCAACCCCTATGTCACAAGATGGGCATAAACTGAATCAAAGACAGAACCCACAGAGTGAGAGCTGGAGCCATGTCATCAGACTGAAAAGTCACAAGTGGCTTTCCCACAGGGTTCTGGTCCTGGAACCCTTTTGTTCGGTGTATCAACTCCAGCTGACACACAAACATCAAAAAAAAAAAACAGAGACAGATAACTGGTGCCAGCCAGCCATGGTTTAAAGCTAAACCAAAAAATGTATAGTCATACCTGCCCTAGGGCAGATAGCCTAGTATGAACCTATGAACCTATGAACCTATTATGAGAAGAGTAATCAGTAGACTCATAAGATTAGTTGGGATTAGGGTGATGATGTAAAAGTTAGAGTGGTAGGTAGAAAGATTCAGTATTTTACTAATGGTGTTGGAGAATAGTGAATCACATGCAATGTTATTGGACTTAGTTAGCTTCACAAGAAGTTTATTAGAGGAACGTAGTGAATTTAGATTAGAATAGGGAGAAATAAGCGTTCAGTGATCTAATATAGACCTGATAATCTAATATAGACATGCAGAATTAAATTTGATTCCTCATACCAGCCACTTGTTAATTAAGTTTATATTCACTGTAGTGTAGAAGCATAAACTCAGGATATAAGAAAAAAAATTCTGATGGTATAGTGAGGGCCTGAAAAGTGTTTCATTTTGAAACAGATGATTTGTGTTTACTGTGTCTCTATATTATTCCTTATTCATACTTGTTCTAATACTGCCTCTGCCATGGAATCCTATATTGAGTTATTGTTGGATTTAACAGAATACATAAATGGTCATATAATTTTGTTTTACATTTAGATGATGTATCACGTATATCCTTTCTCATTCTATGTTTTTACGTGTATTTTAGTTATAGGCAGTCATGACCGACTCATTAAGGTGTGTTTGTTGAAGTCTGTAAAACGGAATGGGCACCTCACTTACATTTCTTTTTTTTTTTTTTTTCCGTTTTTTTGTGGCAGCAGTTCTTCAGACTCCATGATATTATAAAGGTCTATATTAGATCACTGAACGCTTAAAAAAGCGAACGGTGATTAATCGACCCTATGTAAGTGAAAGCTTACAATTTCGAACTATTAGAACAGCGATTTTTTTTCCTATGGAAAAAAATAGCTGTTTCAACAAAAAAAATAAATAAATAAAACACTATAAAGATTACATTAACTCCAAGACCGCACTACAGTGCCAAAAACAGCAAAGTAACAAAGCAGCCAAGCGAATTCTTTCCCAGGGAAAGAATTTGCTTAAAAGCCGCTTCAATATTTTGCCATTTCAGGTTTTTGAGTTCGATCAAGACGCATTTGAAAGAATGTGTCTTCGATCTTCTAATAGGGAAGCTATTATAACTAGGTGTGATACACACGCATACATACACACACACACACACACACACACACACACACACATATATATACATATATATATATATATATATATATATATATATATATATATATACATATATATCTATATCTATATATATATATATATATATATATATATATAGATAGATAGATATAGATATATAGGTTACATTCATATTGCAGAACAACTGAAATGCCTAATGGCATTATATCAACTACCAAAGATCAAAAATCAAAATACTGATGAGATTGTAGTATGGGGGGGACTGGTGTTTTCCCCTTTCACCACCGTAATATGATCTCAGCAACTGGTATATATAATTAGCAGAGACTGAGTGTTGAGATTTTCAGCATTGCCAGTTTCAACCTTTTGGGGTCGATGTAATGCCATTCAGTGTTTCGGTCTTTTAGCATTATGAATATATACAGTGGCGGATTTAGGCATGGGTGCAGGGGTGCGCTGACCCCTTTTATCCATTAGAACCTTTATTCCGTTTTCAAGGTACGCTTTTTTTTTTTGAACTGTCATGGAGACAAAATCATATGGAGTCGCTGTCCATGATATTATGATCAATGTCTCCTTGACAATTCAAAAAAAAAAAAGTGGACACTAGTACGGTACCATACATTTTTTTCAGTTCAGGTTCAACCAATCATATGCTGTGAAAAATCGCACCTAACTCAAATACATCGGAGAAGCTATTAGAGGTTGCAGAGTCAGGTGATTTTATAATCTCCTCAATTGCTCCTCCAAATAATTCTCTATTGTAGTTGAGTTAGGCGCGTTTTGGTAGAAACTTCAGAGAGCATCGTGTAGGAAGAAACTTGCGGGAAAGTCAGCAGTGATTCATTGTGCAGAGTTCTGAACTCCAGCAACAAACCCCATTGAAACAGTTGAGTCAACAAGTCTGTGAGAGGTATTTTTTTTTTAATTTTTGCACCAAAGAGCCCCCCAATTGTTTGAAAAAGGTTGAATATTTGCACTGACTGTTATGCAAGGCACTGAGGATAATCTTGGCATGAAGACGCAGATGTCAAAATAGTAATTTCTTTAGTGTGTTTGTGCTCTTTCAAAAAATTAATTATTAAATTATTTCTGATCACTTGCTAGCTGCCCACATGCTAAATGCATTGGATTCCCTGAAATGGGTTTTGTCCCTCAAAATGCCTTGGCAGACTGTAGTTAAAAAATGGCGCCATATGATCTGCACTAGTTTTTCTCCACATGTTCTTGCATTTTGCCTTGTGGAGTCTTGTTTCGGTCATGGATTGGGAGTCCCATTGTTCATGTTATTAAATTAATAATAATTAGATCAAATATATTTTTGTTACTAGAAGAGTTTGATATTAATGAGAGAAGCTTATAAAAGAAGTTAACTGCATGAGTTATTTTTACACTAATCTCTAGCTGAACCGAGTCACCAACCACCCATATGTCTTTATACAGCAAACTCTCCCATTTCTGTTACACCAAGCACTTGACCTCTCACTCAAACTACAAAACAACCAACAATAGGCTCTCCCTACTTTAAAAAGCACTTGCTATATTAGCCCCAAACCCTGCATTCAGAAACAAATTGATGATCTCCTATGCACAGTTTCACCAGTCAGCAAAGCTGCTGTTTCTGTCCTGTATAATATAGTAAGAAGAAAAAACAAAAGTAACACTTATGCACCATAGCGGTCTACGTAGACAGACATGCTGCTGCGATTTTAAAGTGTTGTCTGATTTGGTAAGTTTTCAGTGATAGGACTCACTCAAAACTGTCTCCTGCACTTCTATTCTTAATTAATTGAGCAGCTTCAAAATGAATGCCAATACTAATTGTTAATCTTGCTTTGGGAGACATGCATAAATATGGCAGTATTCTTTCATATTTAATCATTTAAATTCTTTGCCAGCACTCTCTACTTCTACTGTATAAGCCACACCTAAGTACTAACACCATAATAATGCATTATTAAAGGAATGTTTATTCACCCTGAACAATACAAAGTTCTACTGACAAATTACTATTAAATTATCTGTGATAAATGCACACACTTGCGCACTTTTTATTTATAAGTAGATTGCCATTCTGCAATCTAATGTTATTCATAGTAATGATTATTATTGCATCAAATAAAGTACAGATGATGTGAAACTGGGATATATTCCAGATAAACTGCTCACAGTTTTAAGTATTTCCTAACTTAATAGAAATGTTTCAAAAACAAATTAACCCACCAGAGCGGGGTGGTGTTAGTGGGTATAGGAAGGCATACATCACTAAGCCAAAATGTCAAATTTTGTTTTCTTATTGCGCAGCATTGCTTTGTCCATCTCAAAAAAGCATGTGAACAACCGGTTATGTTCAGATTAAATAAAAAAGAACAAGTTCTCAAGAAAAGACAGTGACTGGGATCAACAATGATGTATGTTTTTAACTAGTTGTAGTTGTTATTGGATAAACTGCTTCAGAGTGTACTGTGTGCCTTTAATTGCATATTTATTACACATTTAACTTCGAGCAGATTACAGTTATGATAGGGTGGGGCAGCAGCTTTGGAGATTGTGTACATGTGCAAATTAGAAATTTCTGGCTACAACCCTTTAGGCATAGATTTATTGTACAACTTTGTTTAACATAAAAGGGTAAATAGAACAATAATGGTCATAAATTATTGTAACGAACAGCAAAAATACAACTAAGAACAAAAACTTAATGCGTATTCATAGAACAAATAATGCGACAGAGTGAAATTTGCAGCTCTGTATCTATAGTACAAATATAATTTGTAAATATGTTTCAAAGGCAAAAAAATTCAAATGCAGACTTTTATTATAAATACATGTTTTTGTTACTGAAACTTTCGTTGCGGCACCTTACCTAAAACAGTTCTTAAAGTTTTCACCCTTCCTCGCCAGTAGACACTATCAAGAAAAAATTTTTAAAAATTTAAATTTGTAGTAGGCACTGCAGAACAGTATACCAGAATCTAATGCTCTTTTAATTTCAATTTAAATATTTTATTATATCGTATATTGTCTTCCAGAGCCAGTTTAGAAATAGCTATGAGACACTGCAGGTTTTACAGAATAAAACTAATTGGAAAGCTAATCAGGAAGTTGGAAGGATATGCTGAAATTGTTTGGCACGTTGTATATTTCTGATCTTATTACCTTACCTATTTCTCGATACAGGACAAAATGTATGGGCTTGAGAACTTTCTGCCTGTTTTACAAAACATATTTATATATATCTATATATCTATATATATATATATATATATATATATACACACACACACACACACACACACACACACACACACACACACACACACACACAGCCCTGCCACAACCAACGGTGTAAACTTTGGCTCTAGATGATTGTCACTAGTGATGTGACACCCCAACCCCATGTGCAAAAATGAGAAAAGGGGGTTGTGCATGGATGGATATATATATATATATATATATATATATATATATATATATATATATATATATATATATATATATAAGCACCGCATTTCGTTTGAATTCCTCTAGCTTTAATTTTCTCTCCTTTGAAAGTTTACTGTAATAAAAAAACAAACAAACAAAAAACTTTTCCTCACAAACTGCTTGGAAGTTCCTAACTTGTTTCTCTGTTTTTTTTTTTTTTTGTTGAGATTTATGATCGATTCCATCTCTCAACAACTGACCGAAATAACTGAAAACATTAGAGAAGAGCAAACATAATTGAGATTGTATTTGTACCTCTCAGCTGTTCCAGATTTGCGCAGAATCTCCATATTTTGCCTCATACTTTTTGGTCTACTCCTAATAACAATTTGTGTTTTTCTGGCAAGTCAATAAACAGAGACAGACATTTGAGTTTCAGACTTCATATCCTTCAGAAAATGCATACTAACGAGATCCTGTTATTCTAGCAACTTTCTAAGTTTATAAGAGCAATATTTAAAGTCTGTCCCTATTTTAGACCCCCCCCCATTATTTTCAGTTTTGCCCAATTCTTCTGCTAAGAGGTTCATATGTATGATCTGTATTGCTGGCAATCACTTGCTAAGCGATGTCACTGAAATATATGTATGAAAACTGAATTTTCTGGCTACTACTCCATATCTCTCCTGTGTGACGACTGCTTAGAATGCAACCACCATCACCCTTACATGTAATAACTTGAGTGAAGTGCTTAGAGGCCATGCTGATGAAATACTTGGCTACCTGGTACTAAAGACAAAAGGGCATACTAAAGCAAACACACACATACACACTAAACACAGTGGGGTGGTTAGGGTTTCCAGAAAATACAATTACACTACCCAATACTGTCCTTTTTTTTCTTTAAGTGACAGAATGTAATATTCACTGAGAGCTGAGTCCCAATTCTACTGGACCTCGGGTATACAGAGGCAGTACTTAAATACAATTGTGTGTGTTTGTATCTGTGTGTGTGTGTGTGTTTGTGTAAATACATAAAGTGCATACACAAGTACGCACTACGCCCGCACATGTTGTAGCCACCCCATAATGGTACCTTAGTTTTAATACAGTTGAGTGTAATGACTATGCAATCTAGAGAAATTAAGAGCAATAAACCAATACTATCATAAAATTGCTGCTGTGTCAGGCACTTTCAAAAGACTTTAATGATAGCTCGGACGACATACCCACGGATAGTATGCAATTCAAGTGACCTGCTAGATCCATTCACAACAGCATTATAAATCTAGGTGATTGAAAATAGATGGCCACAAGGGTACTGTAAATATAGCGATAACTAATTTTAGTAATGAAAGTATAATTAATTCTGACAAGAAATCTGCCCACTTTTAGTAGCGTAATAAACTCTGATGTTATCCAGAAAAAAAATATACAAGTTCATATGATATGAAATTTAATTGACTACTATTCTAAAATCCACCTTGTGTTTTTGTATCGTATCGTGTAAATGAGACATGAATCAGTAATTTACCTGTTTTGCTGTTCATCTGATAACCACTACAGGTTACAGCATAAATAAATGACTCAGCAGCAGTCTGCAGTGTAAATTGTACATGTGAGTATTTTGTTGCCTGGATAAAAAAGTACAGTTTTGTACCTACCATAAATGTAGATGTTCGAGTGTTCACCCTGCTGCAGTCATCATACTTGGGTTATCCTGCCATCAGGCGGTCCCGCAGTCAGCCCGAATTCCAAAGTCTTGGTCCGGCGTCGGTTGCTGTCGCTTCTTCCCTGACGTCAGTGCATCAGGGGTATATAAGAGGCTTCCGATGCCATTTTCTTCAGTTTTTCTTGCCCCAGATGTCAAGTGCCCCCAAAAGGTAGGCAAAATATACATTATATATATATATATATATATATATATATATATATATATATATATATATATATATATATATATATACATATGGCTATATAAAAATAAAACAAAACCCTTAGGCACAAGCAAATACACCACAGAGGTAGTATAGGATAAAGTGGTAGAGATAAGTTCAGCTAGTTCAGAGGGGATGCAGGGAGGGTAATCTGGACTGCAGCAGGGTGAACACTCGAACATCTACATTTATGGTAGGTACAAAGCTGTACTATGTTCATTGTGTTACCCTGCTGCAGTCATCACACTTGAGTTGAATCCAAAAGCTAAGGAGGGGAGGTGGAGTCAAACAGGGTTAGAAGAGGCTAGTAGGCCCTGCAAAACTGCAGTGGCAAAACCAGCTCTAGTCTTAGAGTAAAGAGGTAAGTGATAGTGTTTGGTGAAGGTGTGCACTGAACTCTAAGTAGCAGCTTCCAGAATATCCTTGGTTGGCACTCCCCTGAGAAAGGCTGCTGATGTAGCTGTAGCCCTTGTGGAGTGGGACCTAATGTTAGCAGGTACTGGTTTCCCATGATGTGTGTAGCAGAAACGTATGCAATGTCCTATCCATTTAGAAATGGTCTGTTTTGAGATAGCTTTTCCTTGTGATCCTGTAGCATAGGCTACAAAGAGCTTGTCAGTTTTTCTGAAAGCCTTAGTTTTATCCAAGTAGTAACGTAATTGCCTGTGAATGTCCAAAGAGTGCAGGAGTCTTTCTCCTTTGTTCTGGAGATTTGGGAAGAAGGTGGGCAAGTGAATGGTTTGGTTTAGGGCCACACTGGATACCACCTTTGGCATAAAGGAAGGATTAGTTCGTAGAGAAACTCTGTCTTGATGAAAAATGAGGAATGGTTCCACTGCCATTAGTGCCTGTAGCTCTGAGACTCTTCTAGCTGAGGTTATTGCTGGTAGTAGGGCAGTTTTCCATGAAAGAAATTTTAAATCAGTTGAAAAAGCTGGTTCAAAGGGCGGCAGTGTAAGCTTTTCCAGGACAAAGTTGAGATCCCCAGTAGGTGTTGGAGCTCTCCTTGGCGGTCTTAAGTTCTTGGCCCCTCTGAGGTACTGTCTTAGTAGGATCCGTGCTGTAATGAGCTGAAATTGCTGAGGTGTGGATCTTAATAGATGAAAAGGAAAGTCCTATGTGTAACATCTCAGTTAAATATTGTAGAATCTGAGGAATGTTCGGCTCCAGGGGATTTAGGCCTTTAGCCTGGTTCCAGGAGCAAAATCTTTTCCATTTGTCTGAATAGGCTTCCCTGGTGCTGGGCCTCCTGGCCTCCAGAATGACATCCATAACAGATTTGGATAAAGGTGTTGGCTGGTTGTTTAGGTAATTTGCCATGCAGCCAGGTTTAAAGTCTTGAGCTGGCTGTGTAGAATCATATTGTCTCACTGGGTGAGCAGGTGAGGGATTTGTGGCAAAATCCATGGTGGGCCCTGGGCCATGGTCCTTAAAATTGGATACCAATGTTGGCGTGGCCAGTCTGGTGCAACGAGAATCATTTGTGGCCTCTCTAATCTGACTTTTAGCAGTACCTTTGCTAGAAGAAGCAGTGGAGGGAAGGCATACACTGTTAATGTTTTCCAACTGAATGAGAGAGCGTCCACTTTCCAAGCTAGTGGATGGAAGGTCCTTTTGCTAAATTTTTGAAGTTGGTGGTTGTGGAGGCTTGCAAACAGATCTATGTCTGGGCATCCCCATTTTTGAGCTATCATTGCAAATACTTGTGGATCTAGTTTCCATTCATGTGGATCCATGATGTTTCTGCTTAGGTCATCTGCCAATGTGTTTTTCTTTCCTGGCAGGAACTGTGCTTGTAATTGAACCTGGTAAGACAGTGCAGTGTTCCACAAGGTCTGCATAGAGGGTGAGAATGCGTGCCCCCTTGCTTGTTTATGTACCACATAACTGTGGTGTTGTCTGTCCTTATTACTAGTTGTCCTGGGTGTAGAAGGTCCTTGAAAGCTGTTAGGGCATTCTGCACTGCTAGCATTTCTTTCTGATTGATAGGCAGGTGTCTCTGATCTGTAGTCCATTTGCCCTGAATTCACTGTCCTGCCATGTGTGCTCCCCAGGCATAGTCCGATGCATCTGTTGTCATAGTTTGCCTGGCTGTGGGTAAGGTGAAAGGCTGACCCTTGTTGAGGTAACATGCCTGTGCCCACCATAGAAACTCCTGTTGAAGTCAGGGAATGAGTGGAATCATTGTTTCCAAGCTGTGGCTGTGCTGAGTCCATACACTTTTCAGGTACCATTGTAATTTCCTCATATGCAGTTTTGCAAATGGTATTAGTAGAATGCAAGATGTCATGAATCCCAAGGCCTGCAGAATTTTTCTTGCAGGGAGTTGGGTCTTTGTTGCAATTATTTTGAAATATTGAAACAGTTGTCATTGTTTGTCTGGCATGGGATAAGCCATCTGGGCCATTGTATTCAAGCTGGCACCCAGGAATGTTATGTTTTGTGAGGGCACTAGTATTGATTTCTTTTCATTTACTGTGTACCCTAGGCAACTTAGAAGGTGTTTGACAAATGCCAGATGCTGTAAAAGAATGTCCTTGCTTTCTGCTTGAATAAGACAGTCGTCCAGGTATGGGTATATTTGAATTCCTCTTTGTCTGCAGTATGCAATTACTGGTTCCAGGCATTTTGTGAAGACCCTGGGTGCAGTAGATAAGCCAAAGGGCAGTGCAGAGAATTGATAATGCATTGAACCTGCAATGAAGCGGAGGTATCTTCTGCAATTTTGTCTGACAGGGACATTCAGGTATGCCTCCTTGAGGCCCAAAGTGACTAGCCAAGCCTTTTTGCCCAGCATGGGAAGAAGCTGCTGTAGTGTTAGCATCTTGAATTTTGGTACTTGCAGATAGGTGTTCAGAATTGAAAGATCCAGAATGGGTCTCCATGCTTTGTCCTTTCTTGGAACTAGGAAGAGTCTTGAGTAAAATCCTTGTCCCTGCTCCTGTGTAGGTACCTGATGAATGGCTCTCATGTTCATGAGAGCTGTAATTTGTTTTTGTGCCTCTGCCCATTGATTTGGTGGCAGGTTTGGCATTCCTTTGATCCTTGGTAAGGTATGAAAGTGGAATCTGTATCCTTGAGAGACAATGTTTAGAACCCATTTGTCTTTTGTGATGATGTGCCAGTTGTCTGCAAAAAATGCTAGTTTTCCTCCCAAGGGTGTTGCCAGGAGAGATTTGCTTGGTAGTTTGAGGATAGAGTCATTGTGTCTGCCTTCTGCTAGCTTGGGGCTGTCTTCTCCTCCTTTCTGGGTAGCAGAACCCCATTGGCGAGGTTTGTAAGGGCCCTGTGACTGACCTCTGCCCCTTGGGCATCTGTATTTGCCCCTCTGTGATCTGTCTGAAGCTGGAAAGGACCAATTTTTTGTTGGCCAATTTCTGCTGAAGCGAGGGGGTTGTACCTGCAAGAAATTCTTGACCGTTTGCATAGATTTAGCCTTATCCTCCATTTTCTTTAAAACCTCTTCTGCTTTGACACCAAATAATACATCCTGTTCTAAAGGTGCATCTAATTATTTTGCTTTAACATGGTCAGGGAGGGTTTGCTCTTTTAACCAAGCATGTCTACGAATGACTGAGCCAGTAACAGCTGCTCTACAGGAAGCTTTCAGTGAATCAAATCCACATTGTAAAGTATTCTTGCCCAACTGTTCAGCTGCATGCAACAGATCTTGCATTTCCTTGAACTCAGGCTGTTCTTAGTGTGTGCTCATTTTTTGTTTTAACTGAAACATCAGGAATTGTTGATATTTCAACATGTGAAACTGGCAATTTAATGCTCTCATAGCCAAAGTTGCAGAGGTGTATATTTTCTTTCCCCATCTATCTAGGGCTCTGGAATCTCTTTCAGAGGGCACAGGATTTTTAGCCATAGAAGCCTTTGCTCCCTTAGGACCCTGGGATATGGTTTCTGGGTCAGCTACAGGGATTTTAGAAAGGAATTTGTGTGAGTCAGGTACTCTGTAGTATCTGTCTGGTTTGGCTGGAGCAGGAGGTAGAGAGTCTGGATTTAAACTAGTCTCCAAGTAGACATTATCCACAATATCTAAAACAGGAGGAATAGCAAGAGGTCTGTGCTGGGGTAATAGAAGGAACTCTCGGAGCCTTTTCTTAGAATCTGAGTAATCCTGGCCTTCCCAGTGGAAATGTTCCCTCATGGTATGTAATGTTTCCCCAAAGGAGTAGTCTTCAGGGGGAGATGCTGAGGGAATAGAGTCTTCAGCATCAGAATCCTCATAAGGTGGAAAAGGGTAATCTGAGGAGAGAGAAACCTGGTCAGAGGATGCATAATCCTCCTCTTGTCTTGGTCTTTTATCAGGAGGGGGATGGGAACCCCTGATAAGGGTAATTAAATCTTCAGCCATCTTAAGCATCTGTTTCTTAGGCATGGGGCCTTGACCTGTAGACTGATGAACAGTTTTCTTAGGTTTTAAAGGAGTTTTAAGCTTAGCATAAGATTTAATGGTGAGTGTAGTCGGTCTGAAGACACCTTCTGCTACCGAAGGTGTTTCCTCAGCACCGGTGTCTAAATCTGCTCCGGTGTCAGTAGATAGCTGTGTCAGCCAAGTAGACTCCGCTTGGGAGTCGGCAGATGTCTGGGGTTCCAGCTCTGTGGTCGTCAGGGGCTACGTAGGTGCCTGACTGAAAACCGGAGAACCTGCTGAGGCCTCGGGGTCTGGCTTATTCTTAGGCTGTCTGTCCTTATCCTTGCATTTTTTATGAATTGCGGTTGTCGGCTGCTCCAACGGCATTATATAATTGAATTTCCTACCAAAGTAATGCCATGCGAAGTCAAAACGGCGTTTGATAGTGCATTTATTAAACCTAGTGCAAAACCGACAAACTGTGACGTCGTGGTCTGGGCCTAGGCAAGGAATACAATAGGAATGGAAGTCCTTATGAGGTATTTGCTTCCCACAAGAAATGCAATTGTTAACTTTTTCTGACATCGGACTGAGGCAAGATAATGTTCCCCAATGGGGTACTTAGCTTTATTGAAGACTTCGGACTGAAATTCAAATCGAAAATCTCAGGTGTCGGCCGACTGGCATTTGCGAACTACTTCTGCCAAGAAAGACTGAAGAAAATGGCGTCAGATGCCTCTTATATACCCCTGATGCACTGACGTCAGGGAAGAAGTGACAGCAACCAACGCTGGACCAAGACTTTGGAATTGATGGCAGGATAACCCAAGTGTGATGACTGCAGCAGGGTAACACGATGAACATTCTTAGTTCTTTAAGCACTGGAAGACAAGCCCACAGATGAGCTGAGCTGACTGCTGCTGGCAGACAGAATACAGAAGTAGCATCAAATGCAAGATTTGTGAGCACATGCAAGGGGATCATACCTCTCAACTGTCCAGATTTTCACTGAATGTCCAGATTTTTGTCTCATATTTCTAGTCTGTTCCTCATAAATTTGTGGTTTGAAGATTAAAGTCACTAAATAATGACTTGCACTTGACTTTCAGACGTCATATCTTTCAGAAAATGCATGGTAATGCAAAAACCTATTACTCTACCAACTTTCTAAGTTTATAACAGCAATATTTAAAATATGTCGCTATTTATGGGCCTTTGCCTCCTATTATTTTAGGCTATGTCTAAAGGTTGAGAGGTATGCTAGGAATTCACCTAGAAAGGGGACAGAAGTGAAGTTCGAGGTGTTAATCTATTTGGAGAACATATATGTGATAAACTACCTGATTATGATCTAGAGACAGGCTCCTAAAATCTTTTGTGTCGTACAAGGAGATTTTGCTGCCCAACATACTATAAAATAAAATGGGAGAAAGTGCCAACTTACAACGTGTTACAGCTTTGAGAACAGCAACATATTTTGCGTTGCCTCACAGAATCCAGAAGAAAAGTACAGCTATATTCTTGTATCGCTAATCCTCTGTAGGAAGTTTGTGCCGCCACACTTCTTTTGTGTAGCGGTGTGAAGTGCATTACAGCTTATAAAGCAGCTTTACCTTCTCGCCAGTAGCCTGTGGTAGCTGCTATTTATACCTTAGCTGGATATCAGAATGGCAGTGAAAGGTGCTTAATAAAATTGTCTTTTCTCCTGGTGTTATAGTTTAATTCTAATGCTCTGTGAACTATACACTGGTTCAGGAATAATAATAATATTAGACGAAGAAGAAACATCTACAGGTTTAAGGTTTGTTTGTTTGTTTGTGTCTTTCACCTTTTCCTGGTTAGGGATTGCCACAGCGGAACTCCGGTCCGCTAATGATTGGCAGTAGATTTTTACATACTGGCTTGCCGGGCCTAACGTGCAACCTTCAACGAAGGAATGCCCATTCACGCATGTTGCCACACAGAAGACGCTCTAACTTGGAATCGAACAGGCCACGTCTAACTGTGAGGCGACAACGCTACCGCAGCACCACCACCGCAGTTATCTACAGGTTTAAGGTAATTGTTCCAATTGATACTAGGAGAACATCTTAGTAGCGATGGTTACAAATCACAATTAGTAAGTTGCAGTGGATCTATCTTGAAGTCGGGGTGATGGGGATTTTTTTTCTCAGGGCACAAGTATTAAATACGTTCAAAGTCTTTACCCTTTGCTTGTAGTATTTATTGATGATGATTATTGGAGAGTTTGTAGACAGAGACGCTGTTAGTCCCACCAGCTCTGCACCATCCAAAGTCACTGAAAGTCTAATTTACTTGTAAGTTTCTCTCATCCCAGTGGCTTAGGTAGTTGCTGTGACATGCCTGTTAGTTAAAGACATCAGTGGCAAATGATCTAATGATTTTTAGTCTCATTACATCTACTCCAACTGACAAACCACGGGTTCAATTTTTACTTTGAAGTGCAAGTATTGTTTGGCTTTGGGGCACATTTGTTCAAGAGTTTGGATAACCACTTTTCCAAAGTATGGCAGGATAATTTATACACAAGAACAGTGTGCATACTTGTTGGTGTTTCTGATTTGTTATCCTTTTTTGTTAAATACTTTAATAAACGCAGTAGTTTCACATTTCAGTCTCCACGTTTATATCAGCTGTCCCCCGTCTGCAATTTTAATTTATGCATGAGAATATAAACTGTATATCAAAAACAATCATACTTTATTAACATTTCCAAACAAACATCATATAATCAAGGTTGCAGACTTAAACAACCACCACCAAAATCAACAAGACTTGATTGAAAGAGACCTACAAATAAAAGTAATAGTTTAGAAAAAAAAAAGTGAAGGAGTGTAGTGATTACAGAAACATTGTTTTTTTCTGCTTGTTTTCTATGGTATATTTCTGTTAGAATGATTTTTATAACTTGAACTGTTTAATATTCAATATTCTTGACAAGCTGTAAACGTTAAATATAATAAGAATGTACACATAAGACTAATGCTTGATCAGAGCTAGCTGCCACAAATTTTTCAAGAAAAATGTAAGAGTTTCAAAGCGAGTACCATTTGAAACAAATTAATATTTGCATAACAGTAACCCCGACATATATTGCATCAATGCTTTGAAATTGCTTTCTCACTATTACATGATTTGTATTAGAAGTATGTCTGGTCACAGTACCTATCAACTTTACATCCCTTGCAGGTTTATAAATGTTAATGTGTTCCTAAAGTTACCAGTCTACGGTTTATGAGCAACCAGAGTTTAGACCGAATAAAACTGTGAACTATTATACTTGTAATGCGATATTTAAAATTAGGAATTACCTTCATTATTTTTGTTTTAAATATCTGAAGCCTGCAAAAGAAATCAACCATGTGACACACATCTGTGACTTTTAATAAGGCTTCGCACTTCATCTACTCTGTTTTCTTTTTCTTATACTTTTTTCTTGTAAATTTATTTTGCATTTGAATTACCTTGCAGTTACAAGAAGCCTTAAAACTGATAAAGTCTGAACTCTGGAGTACCATGGGACACGAGAGCCTTAACAGTTTAGTGTTGCTGTTCATGCATAGGGACATCCCGATAGACTACTCCTTAGTAATCAATTTATTTGCAGAAAGACATCCGGGAACAATGCTACTTATTAATCCGCTTAATTAAGAATCGAACAGTAGTATGACAAAGCTTGTGACATATACTACAGTACGGTATGAGAACATAGAGGCCATCATGAAATGCTTAGTGTTATACTCACAAAAAATTGTTAGAGTTTCTCTCCTGTCATGTATAGTTTTCTACATATCTTTAGATGGTATAACATATTGACTAAGTCAGACTACTAATTAAGTCGGAGTATTACCATCAGAGAAGTCATCTACTCCCCAGGCAACATAGAAAGTAAGATAAATACCAGTAATCTACTTCACAGGCAACATAGTCAATCAGAGCTCTACCATCATAAGTCATCCACTCCACAGGCAACATAACAATTCATAGAAGTACCATCAGAGAAGACAAAGTACTACCATCACAGAAGTCATCTACTCCCCAGGCAACATAGAAAGTAAGAAGTACCAGTAGTCATACTAGCACCCTCATAATGTGAAACAAATGGGCAAAATATGGAACAATGGCTAATGACTTACTAACAACTAGAAAACTCATAGATATAGAAAAATATGCTGGTTGGTTTTATAAAGATGGATCTCTTTAATGACTTAACAAATTAATTATTTCTATTTACAATGGATTTCAAAAAATTAAAAATTAATACTACTGAATGTGTGACAGAGTCTTTCAATGTGGAACTTTGAACTCTGAGGGAAGGAACATGAACTTTTTAAGACCCCAAATGAGGTACGTTCCTCTTAATGAGGTACACTTGAGAGGTATGCCAGTAGTCAGTCAGAGCACTAACATCACAGAAGTCCTCTACTCCACAGGCAGCATAGAAAGTAAGAGAAGTACCAGTAGTCAGAACTGTACCATCATAGAAGTCATCTACTCCACAGGCAACATAGAAATGCATGGACGTACCATCAGAGAAGTCAGAGTACTACCATCACAAAAGTCATCTACTCCCCAGGCAACACAAAAAGGAACATAAATACCAGTAATATACTTCACAGGCAACATAATCAATCAGAGCTCTACCATCATAGAAGTCATAGAAGTCGTCCACTCCACAGGCAACATAGAAATTCATAGAAGTAGCATCAGAGAAGTCAGAGTACTCCACAGGCAGCATACAAAGTAAGAGAAGTACCAGTAGTCAGGGATTAGGCATGCTGGACAGAGTACATGAGCTATGGACAGAAGTTTGAAATATTACCCAGGAAGTTGCAAAAATGAATTCTAAATAGAAAGAAGATTAAGAAGGCAAAATGACCGTCTGTGATTGTCTGTGAAGGCTTTAGAAGTGGCCGAGGAAAGAAGGATCTCTAAAGATAATGAGAGCCGGTACATTATGTAAAACGTTAATGCAGAGTTTGATAGATGATAGCAAGAGAAGTTCAGGAGGGATGTATAAATGAGCAATGCAAAGAAATGGAAGACAACAAAAGGTGAACAGATGTTCAGGAACATGATTTGTATTAAGGGAAACTTCCAGATAGAAATGGACGCGACTAAAGAAAAAATGGAGAAAACATGACAAACCGAAGAGAAAAGATCACAGAATTCAATCAGAGTAGTACCACTGCAGAACTCAGCTGCTCCAAAGATAATATCTTAAGTTAACCAGGACACCAACATCACTAACATGTACAATTATGTGTTCTCTAACTACAGCCAAACCTCCTGAACAGTGAGGCTAAATGGACACAGAAAGCTTTCTTAATAAGGCTGAACCATCAGTTGAATTCTTTAAAATCTGGCAAAATTATAATGTAACACTGCTGCATTTAAGTTGCCAGCAGCTGTGGAAAACAAGGTAGCAGCAATTGTATTGGAAATTGTCAGCTTATATTCAAGTCCCAAAAATGGTAATTGCTACAGAGACTATTCCAATTATAAGATACAGTTGTAGAAAGTACTGCATTCTCCAAATTAGAACTATTTTCCCAGTGCTGAAGTTGCGGTGACTGCAATCCAAGCTCAGTGAAACTTCAACAGGACAGAAGTTCATTGTCAAAGACCACAAGTTGGAAGACGAAATTACTCAAATTCAGATGGCCATGAACTTGGAAAATATTGAACTAAAAACAATTCAAGTTTCATTGAACTTTGACTTGAGAAAGAAGACGACCGGCATTTTTGAACTCCTGGAGACCAGCATTGCCTCCCCTTCCTTCACCCACTCCAGAATTTGTTGAAAGGAGAGAAAAGGCACAGTAGGACTTTTGTTAAAGAAAATTAAATGTGCTTAAACTCAGAGAAAGAACAGTAAACATTCCAAAAACATAATGGTCAGCTAAGGAAAGTCTTATGAGTTTAGATTATTTGGTACATCAATTAAATGAAGCTTTTACTAATTTATCCAAACATGTGCCTGTGGCATATATTTTATGTTTCATAACAACAAAGTAGATTTCACTGTGGTTATTTCCAACTTCAGTGGGATTCTTTACAAGTTTATAAGAGTCCATATGCCCACTATGCCATGGAAGGAGAATGTGAGTTGGTATGGTCAAATTTTTTCCAGGCATGCATTGAAAATAGATGTGCTGTGCAGGAATTACTTTTTTCTGCTACCACATCCACAGTAAAATCATGTGTAACTGAATGTAAAGTGATGTCTTTGCAGACGTGATGTCAGAGCTTCTTAAGGTGATCTTATCACAACCACCAAACCAAGTGTCCCACTTTCTTGCTTCCACCTCGGTAGTCAACTAACCAGACTGTGCCCCCTCCCCTTCTGCAAATTCCTGGATCCGCCACTGATATTTCACGTATAGATAGATAACAGATAGATATAGACATATAGATATACATGATAGATAAGATAGATATGCAGAGAGGAAACAGACAATGGCTCAGGAAAGATAGCTGTGGTCAGCACTGAGGAAACAAAACGACTCCAACTGCATTCATTTTATCGTATTATCGTATGGCTAGCATGATTTAGTTACAAGATGTGAAATGATGGCGGATGAGATGGAGAGACTATGCAGTGAGTTTACAATAAGATCCTCCCTAAATTCTTAGCTACTCTGCAGAGACGCTTAGCATATTTTAATAATATACCATTTTATTCAAATGGTTCATACTCATGTAGAACTAATAGGGTGGTTTATGCTATCACATGCGGATGCCATAAGTTTTACATAGGGCAAACTAAAAGAATGTTTAAAGTTAGGTTGTTAGAACATCTTAGGGATATAAAAAACAAAAAAATTGAGAGCCCTTTGGCTCAGCATTTTTATGAATTTCACAATGGTAGCACTGACACTTTAAAAGCAACTATTTTACAACAGATAGCAAAGTTAGAGTCTGATGATGTAGTTGTGGCAAAATTACTTTTAAAGTATGAAACTGTTTTTATTTTAAAGTTCAGCACTTTATTACCCAGAGGTTTAAACACAGAATGCTGCTGGAAAAATGTGATTTAATTGAGTAATTTTATTATTTAATTGTATAATAGTTTTATTGATTGATTTGTGTGATTATATAAACTGTGACATGGTATTGAAACTTTACTCCTTGAAGGCTTACAGTGGCCGAGGCGCTAGAGTTTGAAGTTAATAAACCTGTTTTGGATCCTGGTTGCTGTTTCTGTGTCGTGCTGAATCAACTTTTCCAGTTCCAGTTTGTTTTGTTGTTGTCTACTATCCATGGCCAGTGATCCAGCTATCAATGTACCTAGAATTTTTAGAGACGATAATGGAGGTGGTTCCCAGCGAACACTAGATGGGTTCTTTAATACTAATCCAGACCGGAATTATGACTGGGTAGAGAGAACTACAGGTACTGAGAACACGGGGGATATTCCAGCATGGGAGCGCTTCCTCGCTGAAAAAGAAGCAAACGCTCTAACAACCCTTTTGCGAACATTGGTAAGCGTTCCATGGATGTTCCTATTGAATTCAAATCTTCTATATCTAAATTGACTAATTTAATGAGTAAAGAAACAGCTACATATTATAACATTAATAGTTTATCCAGATATCTCGAACTAGACATTATACCGAGAGGGCTCAGGGCACTTAAATTCCCGTCGGAGCCTTTTGATTCAACATGTCAGCTGGATAAATCTTTTCAGACAAGATGGGAATGTGCAGCCCATCAATGTTCAAGAGAATGGATCAAAATTCAAATAGAACGAGATAATGTCAAGTTGGGGAACCTGAAGAAAGATATTAATATATTATGTAATAGTTTAGTCACTGTACTAGACAGGAACAGACTTGATTCCTGTCTTAGAGACATTCAAGAAAAACTTAATGGGCTTGAAAAGAAAATTATTGATCAAAAAATGTATAAAATTCAGAGAGACTTAAGAGATTTTGAAAAAGGCAATGTGTACTTATTTCGAGCCAATCAGCAGTCTCGTACTTCGGCTCAGACAATGAACCAACCCATTGAGAATGGTCAGAGACGTGCCAGTACTTCGACACCCAATCAGAACATGGATAATTTCATGCACGCAAGAGAGTCGAGTGAGTATCCGGAATTACCTTCTCCAGCCAATCACCATTTTTTTCCCGAACAGTTTCGGAATGCGGGAAATTTTGGTCAACAACGGAAAAGAGGTTTTGGCGAACAAGAGCAGTATAGGAATGGTCCACAAAGACCGTGGAGGGACAACAAAAGAACAAGATGGTATTAATTTCAAACTCCTTACTAAAAATGTGATTAATTTATCAGGCTGTCAGGTTTCTGAACATTTTCTTTCTGTTTTACATCATGGATTGAAATTTGTACCCACAGTACTTCCTAAAATATATGAATGTAAAATAGAACTATATAGTTTTATTAGGAAGTTACACTTATGGTATTATTTCAATGTTTTAACATCTAAAAATTGTGTTGAAGACAGTGATTTCAATAGAAATGTGTTGGAACAGAGTGATTCTGAGACAGAGGAATCTTTTATTTCTTGTGACAGTGAATTTTTTGAACACAGGTACATAGACACTTCAGGCATTAAATTAGACAGTATGTTTATGCCGCCATGTTGCCATGATGGTATTAAAAAATTACATGCAATGTTAGATTTTGAATTAGAGTTTGAATTAAAACATTTTAACAAGAATTTAGTTATGTATAACTTGTCCAAGTTAGAATGGCAAGAATTGAGAAATTTTTCTAAACAAACAGAATTGGTTATAAAGCCCTCGGACAAAGGCAATAAGATTGTGATTATGCATTATACACAATACTTGGAAATGTGCTGGGATTTATTAGGTGATGAAACAGTATATTGTAAAGTTCACCAGGATAGTATTGAACATGCGAAGATTAAATATGAGAATTTAATTCACAGAGGTTTACGGTTGGGTTTCTGGTCTGAGAATGATATTAAGAAGAAACTTTGTTCAAGTGATACTAGTTGTGCTTATTTTTATTGTCTCCCCAAACTACACAAAAATATAAACAAACCTCCGGGGAGACCTATTGTGTCTGCTAGGAAGTACTTTTTACATAATTTAGGTGTTGTGTTACATAAAGTATTATTGAAGGAAGCTGCCTGTCTTCCATCCTATATCAAAGATTCATTTGATTTTTTGGAAAAAATTAAATCAGTTATTTGGAACAAGAACATGTTTTGGATTACTTTAGATGTGAAGAGTCTTTATACAAACATTCAACATAAATTTGGTCTAGAAGCTGTGTTTAACAGCATGGGAGATACACCTCTCACACATTATATATTAGATCTTGTACAATTTTGCCTAGAAAATAATTATTTTTATTTTGATAATTTAATTTTCCATCAAATACAAGGAACAGCGATGGGTGCACTGTTTGCCCCAATGTATGCGAATATATTTATGGGCTTGGTAGAAAATGAATATATCTATAAGAATGATTTTGTAAAGAAATATGTGAAATTGTATTATAGATACATAGATGATCTGATATTTTTGTGTGAGGGTGGATATGATGATATAGAAAATTTTGTACAAGAAATCCAAATTAATAGATTTAAAATCAACTTTGATGGGTTGCAATATGGGCAGTCAGTTAACTTCCTAGATATTAATTTACAAGGCATTGTCGGTTCGCCTATTATTACAAGCTTATATAGGAAATTTGGGGACCCACATGATTTTTTACTAGCAACTAGTTGTCATCCAGCACATATTATTAGAGCATTGCCATATGGTGAATTTTTAAGAATTTCTAGGTTATGTCGTAATGATGAAGTGTTTCATAGAGAAATTCAAACTACTAAAAGGATGTTTTTGAATAGAAATTACGATAGTAAATTAGTGGATGCTGATATAGAGAAAATCATAAAGATGAGACATAATAGGTATAAGAAGAATAAGATTAATAATAGTTATATAGTAAGTAGAGAAAAACAGGTGGATAACAATTTATTTGTAGTGTCCACATACAATGTATGTAGCGATATGATAAAACACAAGATACTACACTTTTGGGAGTTTTTAGAGAATTATGATGAATTAAGTAGTTTAAAAATAAAAAAAATTATTTTTTCCTACAAAAGAGGGAAGAATATCAAGGACATGGTGGTACGAACAAAATTTTTTAATCCAGGGAATAAAATACCACTACAACCATCAAGTATAGGTACATTTCCATGTATGAAATGTCAGGCTTGTCCATTTGTATATAGAACTTTTTCTAATATTAATAATATACCATTTTATTCAAATGGTTCATACTCGTGTAGAACTAATAGGGTGGTTTATGCTATCACATGCGGATGCCATAAGTTTTACATAGGGCAAACTAAAAGAATGTTTAAAGTTAGGTTGTTAGAACATCTTAGGGATATAAAAAACAAAAAAATTGAGAGCCCTTTGGCTCAGCATTTTTATGAATTTCATAATGGTAGCACTGACACTTTAAAAGCAACTATTTTACAACAGATAGCAAAGTTAGAGTCTGATGATGTAGTTGTGGCAAAATTACTTTTAAAGTATGAAACTGTTTTTATTTTAAAGTTCAGCACTTTATTACCCAGAGGTTTAAACACAGAATGCTGCTGGAAAAATGTGATTTAATTGAGTAATTTTATTATTTAATTGTATAATAGTTTTATTGATTGATTTGTGTGATTATATAAACTGTGACATGGTATTGAAACTTTACTCCTTGAAGGCTTACAGTGGCCGAGGTGCTAGAGTTTGAAGTTAATAAACCTGTTTTGGATCCTGGTTGCTGTTTCTGTGTCGTGCTGAATCAACTTTTCCAGTTCCAGTTTGTTTTGTTGTTGTCTACTAGCTTTCTTAATAAGGCTGAACCATCAGTTGAATTCTTTAAAATCTGGCAAAATTATAATGTAACACTGCTGCATTTAAGTTGCCAGCAGCTGTGGAAAACAAGGTAGCAGCAATTGTATTGGAAATTGTCAGCTTATATTCAAGTCCCAAAAATGGTAATTGCTACAGAGACTATTCCAATTATAAGATACAGTTGTAGAAAGTACTGCATTCTCCAAATTAGAACTATTTCCCCAGTGCTGAAGTTGCGGTGACTGCAATCCAAGCTCAGTGAAAGTTCAACAGGACAGAAGTTCATTGTCAAAGACCACAAGTTGGAAGACGAAATTACTCAAATTCAGATGGCCATGAACTTGGAAAATATTGAACTAAAAACAATTCAAGTTTCATTGAACTTTGACTTGAGAAAGAAGACGACCGGCATTTTTGAACTCCTGGAGACCAGCATTGCCTCCCCTTCCTTCACCCACTCCAGAATTTGTTGAAAGGAGAGAAAAGGCACAGTAGGACTTTTGTTAAAGAAAATTAAATGTGCTTAAACTCAGAGAAAGAACAGTAAACATTCCAAAAACATAATGGTCAGCTAAGGAAAGTCTTATGAGTTTAGATTATTTGGTACATCAATTAAATGAAGCTTTTACTAATTTATCCAAACATGTGTCTGTGGCATATATTTTATGTTTCATAACAACAAAGTTGATTTCACTGTGGTTATTTCCAACTTCAGTGGGATTCTTTACAAGTTTATAAGAGTCCATATGCCCACTATGCCATGGAAGGAGAATGTGAGTTGGTATGGTCAAATTTTTTCCAGGCATGCATTGAAAATAGATGTGCTGTGCAGGAATTACTTTTTTCTGCTACCACATCCACAGTAAAATTATGTGTAACTGAATGTAAAGTGATGTCTTTGCAGACGTGATGTCAGAGCTTCTTAAGGTGATCTTATCACAACCACCAAACCAAGTGTCCCACTTTCTTGCTTCCACCTCGGTAGTCAACTAACCAGACTGTGCCCCCCTCCCCTTCTGCAAATTCCTGGATCCGCCACTGATATTTCACGTATAGATAGATAACAGATAGATATAGACATATAGATATACATGATAGATAAGATAGATATGCAGAGAGGAAACAAACAATGGCTCAGGAAAGATAGCTGTGGTCAGCACTGAGGAAACAAAACGACTCTAACTGCATTCATTTTATCGTATTATCGTATGGATAGCATGATTTAGTTACAAGATGTGAAATGATGGCGGATGAGATGGAGAGACTATGCAGTGAGTTTACAATAAGATCCTCCCTAAATTCTTAGCTACTCTGCAGAGACGCTTAGCATATTTTCCCCAGTGTGTGTGTGTGTGTGTGTGTGTGTGTGTGTGTGTGTGTGTGTGTGTGTGTACTGCAGAAAAATGCAGGAAAACTAAATCTCCCATAAAGTTTATCAGAAAATGACAGGAATAAAATTACACTGTATAATTCTGGGTGCATTCTCATGCATTCCTACATTTTTATAGCAGTATCGTTTTCCCATCAACAGACTGACATTCCTATTAATGAATTGGAATTATATCAATAAATGATGCTGAGCATATAGGAAACACAAAATAAGTCTTTAATAAAGAATTCAAATGAAAAATATAGGCTGTTCAACTGAATATTTGAAAGAATTTTATTTGTTTAAATTCTATTTCTTTATTTATGGAATCCATTTCTATAAAGATGTAACAAACAAGAGAAATGAAAAATTAAGGAAATCCCAGAAAAAACTGACACAGCTGAATTTGTAGCTGCCCCATGTATGCTTTTGTGTATGCAAAATGGTTGTTGGGTTTATAAAGCTGACAAAAACTACAGCAGAAGGCATTATGGCTCAGAGACAATCAATACATATTAGTAAGATCTGTGTCTTTAAAATGAAGGCTTTCAGTTCTGTGATTATGTTATGTGATGGATCCAGTGATCAGAAATGATCTAATCTTTGGCACCACACCACAGGCTGTTGTGCAGCAATCACCTTTTCCTGCAGATCTGACTGACGAGGTATTCTGACTGAAGTTATTTATTTTTTTCTTTCTCTCATGTACTTTAAGCTGTCTCTTCTGTCAGATTCGGGTACTACTGGCGATGTCCATCAGATTATGTGCCCTTAACAGCTGTGAAACAGAATGCATTTACAGACGTGTTTAAGAAGACGACTCCTAATCTGTGTAGTGAAGAAACGTGTCTGGTGAACAACCATCACAGAGTGAGGAACAGTAAAATGATTAGCATTGCTTTGCTTCACAACTATGCTAGTTAGTCCTGTGTAAATGAAATCAAAATTAAAGGTGTGCACTTAAAGGAGGAAAGAATGAAGATTAAAAATAAACAAATATGGTGGTAGTGTTACATTACCATCCATAGTCACGTGATTAAATAAGACAGTCCTGTACTCAAACTGTACAGGTTTTCACAAATTTACGTAACAGTAACCAAATATTTTGAATTCCTGCAACACTGTTTGTAACAAAGACTGTTGTTTATCTGTTCTGTCTGCAGCAGATAAATCTGGGGTATGAGGTAAAGTATCATCAGTTCTTTGCAGGATTGTGCAGACTTCAGAGTAGGTTTATTTAACAAAGTCTGCATTCTGGCAATTTTATTTTTCTGCCTTCCCATGTGTGATTGCTTCTTAGCTTCATATTTTTTATTGTTATCAGTGATTTTGTTATTAAGGGCACCAAGATTGTTATTTAAGATTTTTCTTATACTTGGTAGAAGAAGCAGTTTGTCTTGAAGCATATCAGTAAATTGTTAGGAGGTTCATAAGATTTTACTCAGTTCAAATAAACAGACAAGAAAAGAGATAGCCATGTTCACTTTCAGAGCAAGGATTAAAAAATCATTAAAACCTTAGTGTATTATTGTATATCTAAATATATGAACTAATTCATAAGTCATAATGACAACCACATGACCTTTGATCTAAATCCTGACGGGAAACAAAACACAGAAAGTAGAGAAGTATTCATCAAAGTTATCTAACCCTGCAAATGTGCACCGTAAAATAGAAGAAATCTTGCAAGTATACCCTGTTAGCAGTTCAATATTTAATAACAACAGCCTGGCATTTATACTCCAGCAACAGGCCTTTGTAAGCAAAGGACAACATGTATAACGTGCTACACTCACAAGATTTATATGCATTTAATAGTAAGGAATTTGTATTTGTAAAAATATGACACTTTTATCCTAGAAACAGTACAACATTCACATTGTGGCAACAACACATTATATACTGGCAATAGTGCAGCATTTATAGCCTAGAAGTCCAATATTTATATTCTGTAAACTTTGTATATTTATATTCTGGTTATCATGTGGTATGTATATCCTGGTAACACTATGTCAGTTATATTCCCGCAGCTGTATGGCATTTATATCCAAGTAACCAAAGGGCATGTATATCTTGCTAATAGTAAGACATTATATGACATCCCACTAACTACAAACACCACTTGCTTTTATGCTCACTATTTGCTTATAGAAAACAGTTATACTGACTAATCATACATATCTGCCTCAACTTTCTGCCATACTTACAGAGCCATTTCTATAAGAGATTCCCACTGTGGTTCTTATTACATAGAAGGTCATAGGTGCATATGTGATTATTAGGTTAATGACTCCAGTGTGTGTGTGGGGGGGTGCTTTGGTTAATAACTCCAGTGTGTGGGGGTGTGCTTTTTAAGCCTAGCCATGCTTCCCAAGGTGAGAATTATACTTTATTCCTTGTGTTTGTGTGGTGAACTTCTTAATTAGTTTGCCTCCCCCAACCACAAAACCACAGATTACAGTGAGATTTAAACTCAGATCACTGGATTCAGAGTCCAGACTGCTAACCTTTACACCATGGAATCAAATAACACCATATAATTTTCAGCCCCTTCACACACATTCTTATCCTTCTCACCAAATCTGCTGACTGCTGCACTCACCTTCTCGTTATTCTAACCACAGACATGCTTCTCGCGAGCTAGTTCATCTTAGCAGCACCTATTCCACACTTACACTTAAACAATTTCCACACACACACACACACACACACACACACACACACACACACACACACACACACACACACACGGGTGTGCACTCTCGCACACACACACACACACACACACACACACACACACATGCGTGTGCGCACGTTCGTGCACACACACACACACACACACACACACACACACACACACACACACACGGGTGCACACGCACGCACACACACGCACACACACACACACACACACACACACACACACACACACACACACACACATGGGTGGGCACTCGCTCGCACGCGCACACACACACACACACACACACACACACAGACACACACACACACACACACACAATGATACCCAATCAGAAGTTAGCTCCATCCTTATGCAGTCATCTCACATACCTGTCTGCCTTCGTTTCATGTCTATATTTCTTGCTTGTCCTCACTTTTCTCCTTCCCTGGCATCTTATCTTTCCTATTTCTACTCACTCCCTTTGTATATATGGCTATGCGCTGCTTAACGTCTGAGATAGGTTAATCTCATAGAATGTTGAGCGAGCTCCCTACACTTTGTATTCTGCTATGCTTAATGTCTGTATAATGACTGATTGCATTTATGTCTGCTTAGTACAGTATGGACATAAATGCGATCAGATGTTGTGTGGAAGGACATTAAACAGCACACACCTGTAGTCTCATTCTAGGCAGATTCTCTTTCATTAACAATTTGTAACAGCTACACATTTTTTTGAGGTGAACTCTTACTCTCCCCTCCCCATTAATCCCTTCCAAATACTTTTTAACTGCCTACTATCAAACTCCACTCAAACCTCCAACTTGGAGATTTCACCAATATCTGCTTAACACTCCCTATATACCTCAACCCCTCAGCTATCCAAGCATACCCCAAACTTTTTCTCCATATTTTTCCCTTCCACCATAATCATCCAACACTTTATATCTCCCCACACCTGACCTACACCTATCAAAATATTTCACTGGCAACTTCTTATCCTACCCCCTCTTCTATTACTCACACATCTAACATTCTTTCATCAACAGCTCCAGCAATCCCACTCTCAAGTATCAGATTCTCTAACCCAAAATCAAATTAATTTTCATTTCCATATCACATCTAGACTAATCAGCTTCTCCACTAATCACCCTTTCAAAACAAAATATACTTTTACAACCTTATTCTGTACAGACTTGTCATGAACCAGAAAATTAAACATAAACAGCTCTTCCACTAACTCAGCTTCCCTCCGTCACTTAACCTCTGCAGAGATAGTCATCCAGCCCCAGGTCACTATATCCACCACAAAAGGATTGCAAAACTATCACAGGCCCTCTTATCCTTCACAAAACTATCACAGGCCCTCTCATCCTTCACAAAACTATCACAGGCCCTCTCATCCTTCACAAAACTATCACAGGCCCTCTCATCCTTCACAAAACTATCACAGGCCCTCTCATCCTGCACAAAACTATCACAGGCCCTCTCATCCTTCACAAAACTATCACAGGCCCTCTCATCCTTCACAAAACTATCACAGGCCCTCTCATCCTTAACAAAACTATCACAGGCCCTCTCATCCTTCACAAAACTATCACAGGCCCTCTCATCCTTCACAAAACTATCACAGGCCCTCTCATCCTGCACAAAACTATCACAGGCCCTCTCATCCTTCACAAAACTATCACAGGCCCTCTCATCCTTCACAAAACTATCACAGGCCCTCTCATCCTGCACAAAACTATCACAGGCCCTCTCATCCTTCACAAAACTATCACAGGCCCTCTCATCCTTCACAAAACTATCACAGGCCCTCTCATCCTTCACAAAACTATCACAGGCCCTCTCATCCTTCACAAAACTATCACAGGCCCTCTCATCCTTCACAAAACTATCACAGGCCCTCTCATCCTTCACAAAACTATCACAGGCCCTCTCATCCTTCACAAAACTATCACAGGCCCTCTCATCCTTCACAAAACTATCACAGGCCCTCTCATCCTTCACAAAATGCTTGCCAAACTACATTCACAAATGCATCCTGGTCATTAGGCCAAGCCTCTAAATCCAGCAACCTGCACCATTTTAGCATTAAACTCAGAAGCATTAGCAACAAACTCCCGCAGGTCCACCCATGGATTCCTCCCCACTGCCCTGACATCATGGCCATAACTAATAGAAACCTAGCTAAAACCAGATATGAAAGATGAGAAAATCATTCCACCAGTGTATAACATGCATAGATTAGCTATCAGGCAGTGTGGCAATAGTCATTAATAACACTTTCCAGCAATCCCACTCTACTTATAGCCCACCCCCCAGCTACAAAAAGTGATAAGATTCTTGTATCCTTATTTAAACTTGATAACTGTAAGACCTTATGCATCACTGTTATCTACATACCCATATGTAGCAATATAGATACTACCAAAGAAATCCACTCATGGGCTTCTGCAAATATCAAACAAGACACTACAATACTATGCATCTTTAACATAGATTTGCAAACTACTATTAATGACTCCAGCAATAATATAATCAGTTTATATGGCTTCACTCAAATCATCTCCACTCCTACCAGATACACTAAAATGAATAATTAACTGGAAAGTCACAAATTTCCCAAATATTATTCTCACTTCTGTCTCCCTTCCTGACTCCATAAGTGATCAGTCCCCACTTTTACAATTAGGCAGTTAAACTCCCCCATGAAATACCACCATTAGAATCTAGTAAGTAAACTTATATCTTTTCATGATGATGCTTTCCTGGCCAGCTTAAGATACATTAACTGGAACCTTTTTCATACTCTTCCATTAGATGTCGATGCCACATACCTTAATGATATCTTTCTCTTCATCCCAAATAGGCATGCCCCACTAAGAAACAAAAGATTTAAACTAAACCCTGCACTCTGGTTAACTAGAAAATTTAAAATGATACTGAAAGAAAGAGAGGGAGTTTGGAATACTTGGAAACAAAATAAAATTCCATCCAGACTCCCAAAACTATAATCAGCTCCAAAGCACAGCAAAACACATGACAAGGCTTAACAAAAATATATATATACTGTACAAACTTCCAATTCACTAAACAAAGCAACCCCAATCATTTTTGGTTCACCATCAACAAGCTTATACATCCTGCCCAAACTGCCCAACTAGCCCCGTCTACTAACTACAATAATGACAGCACCAGATAGACAATCCAATACACAACATTTTAACCCAATAACTTCCATCTTAAGCAATTGTATCATCTGTAACACCTCACCCTCTCCATAGTCAAATAATAATTCCAACAGATTTGATTTTGAACCTATCCTCACATCCACTATTAGGAAATTCCTTCTCAAACTACACTTGCCTGAGACAATCTTCCAACAGATTATATTAAACTTTCAGCAGACACCCTAACTTACTCAATTTTCATCCTATTAAACCACTTCCTCACTGAAAGCTAAGCCCCTAAAATTTAGAAAAAAATGTTATATCTTACCCGTACAGAAAGGTAGCTCCTCTACTGATATCTCCACTCAAAGTCTTAAAAAATGTGTCCAAATTCAGCTACTCACATTTGTTATCACAGACAACTCTCTAAGCCCCAAACAACATGGTTCTGGACATACCATAGCACTACAATGGATTTTCTCAGCTTTGCCACCGCCATCAACAGTAACAGGAATGCATGGAGCTTAGTCACAGCACTTTCTTTGATTTGTTAAAAGCTTTTGGCACATTTTCCTCACCAAAAGCTACTCTACAAACTCTCTTGTCTAGGATTACAACACTCATCTCGCACCTGATTCAGAATTTGCCTCAGCGATAGACTTCGAGCTGTAAAATGGGTAAATGACATCTTGACATTTCGTTGAGTACACAGGTGCCTTGGGGATCTATCTTTGGTCTCTTGCTATTCAATGTTTTCATAAATGACCTACTTATTGCAATTAAACATGCTACCATTATTCTGTATGCTGACAATTCCACACTTGTCTCCACTGAACAAAAACTTACAACAACGTCAATGTCAAACACAGGAATCCTTCAATTCCATTGAAACATGGCTCCATAACTCTCAATTACTATTAAACCATAAGAAGGCCAAACTTAATCTGTTCACACCTGAAAAATTCATTAACAACAAACCTCTCTTCACCATACATCTTCTAACCAATAAAAATTGAACTTGTAACATATTATGTTCCTACGTATCATCAAAGATGATACCATTAAATTTAACTGCCACATAAAGCAAGCTGGCAGAAAATGCACAAAAAATTGGCATTTTATATTGGACTAAACCTCATCCAACTGACCAAGCTAAGGAAACCATTCCCTCTAATTTACACTTACCCATGCTCCTATAGGCTGTTCCTGTATTTGTCAACTAGCAAGCTACCGGCATAGACATGCTAAGAACGATTACAATAGAAGAGCTAAATATGCAGCTGATAATGCCTTATAGATCCTGTCACTGCATGATACTAAAACAGATAAATTGATTAGAATCGCATCACTATCTAACATTCACACAGCTAAAAGCTATTCACAGTCTAATTTTCCAACCAAAAAAATGCCAAACAGTAAAAAACTATTACCCAACATTACTCCCCATCTAAGAGTCTTCAGTGTACCAACAAATTCTTACTGCGGCCACCTAAATCAATCAATACCGCAGGTGATTCATTGTATTCCTCTCATGTTTCTAATGCTTGGAATTCCATCCCCCCCTCCCCACTCAGGCAACCTAACAACCTGAAATTCTTCAAGTTGCTATTAAAACAATACCTAAAAGCTTCATGGCTTTGGTCATGTACCACAATAATGCCTTAACCTATCCTTACCCACACTTTCCCATCCTAAAATGACCACTTGACCAGTAATCTTCCACCTTATCTTGTACTACTATGTCTACTTGTCCACCTACATTGTTCCACTGTCTCCTCAATGTTACATGGCTATGAAAGTTTACTTTAATACTGTCCTACTATTATAAAATGCAATCAGTCTAAACTTTGTTAGTCTAACCCCTCATTCTGATCTCCCTTTGAATGTTTTCTCATATCACTGTGTTGCCTGTATCATCGTTATATGTTTGTATACTGACAGCTCAATGTTTTTGTTTGCCCACTATTGTATGCTCAAACAATCGTTATATTTTTTTCATTATTGTATACAAAAATGATTCATTACACTATGTATGCATACATTTTACTTTCTTGCCATACCAGGTAGAGCTTTTCTCCCCAGCCTCTGCTGAAAAGGGGTTTTCCACCTAGTCAGACTTTCTCGGTCAACAAAAGTAATAAATAAATAAATTCATATCCCAGTAACAGTGCAATGTTTAAAAACTGGTAACAATATGACACGTATACCCTGGGGCAATACTTTCTATATGGTCTGTAGGATTTATGAAGAACCACTTTATTTCATACTCATGGGTGCATGAATGAGCTATACATTGTACTCAGAACTCAATGTGAAGATTTATTCCTATACCTGACATCCCACCAAAGCTTGTGAAATACTGGGACACAACAGAATGGCCAAAATATCAAAACAATTCCAAGAAACTGCAAAATTGAAGTATAGAGTTATTGGTATCCAACTTGGCATTCAATGTATATTTTAAAAGAAAAATAAATCACTTGTTATGACTGAACTTTGACCGCCATGTGTCCACAGTGGTGAAGAAATCCTTTTTTGTGACACAACTTATAAGTAGAGGTATGGCATCCAGATCCGAAGAAATTATAGTCCAAATGTAATTGAGTACAGTGCACCATTTGGCATGTACTTACTAGGCACTTACAGCAGCTGGAGTGACCTCAGAGGTTCCTCACAAAGAATATACGGGGTGTAAATAATGAAAATTATGCCACTAGACTAAAAGGCCAATCTTGTTACACTGTTTACTACTGGCTATTAAGGGGTAACCTATGACTGACCTACAAGGCACTCACAAATCCACCCTGATGGAGTTGTTACACATCTGCAAGTCAAACAGCACAAGGGTCACCTGATCTAGGGATCTAAACTTAGTCAGCAACTGAAACAAAACTTTCTGGAAAGACAGATATGTGTCTCAGAGATTGCCACTTCTTTGGAACAGGCTTCCTAGTCACATTAAGAATAGCCCTTCCCTGTCCCTCTTCAAATGCAATTTGGTTCAATGGATGGGGAATTGCAAATTCACTCCCGGGGTAGTGCCTGTGTCCCTTATGGATGGGGGCAATCTGTCAGATATGCAATGCACAGGCACAATTTAATGCCATACACTTGCCCTAGGGGATGTATATTGGGTGAAATCAAGTTATATTGGCTAGGCTTGTAAGGGCCCTTAAGCTGTTAGCCTAGTAATCTCCTATGAACCTATAATGCTCATTTGAATGACTCTGCCATGGCTTAGTACACATTATATCCTAATGCAGAACCATCAGAATGAAAACCATATGAAATAACACAAATGTAGGGGGGAGTAGATATTTGATAGCCACCCAAAGCCGTGTCTGCCGCAAGGCACTAACTACTTCTGAAGGACTGCATTTCACAGATGAGAGGAGAAGATTTCTTACTTGCTGAAGCCAAACTTCCTGTACCTGAATTTCTGCCAAATTATATCATGCGGCTAGCTCCAGGTATAGATGATCTTTTAGAGCATAAATTAGATGGACACAATTACAAAGCAGTATTAATCTTTTATATCATTTTGCAGTACACCATACTCTTAAGGGGGGAGTGACATTTATGAATGGTACTGCCATCACAAACAGTAATGCACATTACATTTTTTCAGAAGGTCTTTACATCAATTTATGCTATACAATTGCTTTTCAATGAGTCAGTATCTTTTTTATAGCAAATATAGTTTAATACTGTACTTAAACTTCTTTTTTTTTCACAACTTTCTGGACAAAACCCAGAAATAATGTACCTTATAGTGTCAAAAACTATGCATGCAGAATTGCAAAAACTGAATATTGCCCATTCCTATGGGAGTCATTTAGAATCAAAACTCACCAATAAGATTGGTATTTATAGCTCTAACACAAGAAGTGACATTTAAACCAGTGACTAAAGTAACAACATGAAAAAGGTTCCACTGCAACTCTTCGCAGGTTTTAAGTTAATACTTTTTTCTGAGTGACTAATTACAAAATACCTTTCGGCCTTATATTTTTTTATATCTTTTAAAACCTGGCCATTAACAAGTGAGTTGTAGACTATAGATGGAGATATTTTTTGGGTACACTTTACTCTTCTAATTAGTAAATCACACATCTTGTAATAATGTAATCAAAATAGAGATACATCAGTTAATCATAGCAGCTCTGCAACAATAATAAAAGAATGAAGAAAAATGTGAAAAGCATCTATTTTCTTCCATGCCATCAGAAAAACTGCTCAAATAATGAACCCTTGCTGAAACTGCTTGCATTTGAATGTTCAGTCCTGAAACTATCTGTACTCATTTAATGAACCCCAAGCTTGTATACACTCAATTATACAATAAAGGATTGTTACTATTCAAAAACATGCATGTTGATTGGAGAACATATGCCAATAGACAGAAGTCCAGCTACTAAAATACTGTTCAGTGTCTGGTTTTCTATTGAAATATGCTTGAGAAAGCTATGTTTACATTTTAGAATGGGTAAAGTAAAATATGAGACAACTAAGGGATGTCCTGCAAAACTCAATACACAAACATAGCTACTGCTGCTACAATCGATTGTACTGCTGGTAAACATGCCTTTCAGCTGTCCAGAGTTTTGCAATGTATACCTCATTTTCCTCCTGTCTTCGCCCTTTCAAGCATAAAATTTTGGTTTTCCTAGTAAACCACTGAGGATTTTTAGAATTGTGCTTCAGACTGTTTGAAAAAAGAAAAAAAAAAACAGGGGCAGAGAGAGAGAAAGAGAGAAAAATGCCATGGACATGCTCAATTCTCTAGCACTTCTCTTTCACTGTATCGATGTGTTGTGTCACATACGGCTGTACATGCCATAAACGTGTGCATTACACCACAATCAACGTGAGGAAGTGGAAGGACACTAAAATGTCATTATACAATGACATTATTTAAGGAAAGTAAGCAATTTCTTTCTTAAATAGTAACATTGTATAGTAGCAATAACTGATAAGTGATTGTGGACATCACAGGATTAACCCATGGTCGGCTTTGTTAAATCACTCTGGCATCAACTTTGTGATCAAACCATATAAGCTCTGGGTAAATCCTGTGATACCCATGCCCAGTCATTGCTTATCACTAAGCTAATTCATTCATCCTGGTTCCCGCATTATACATGGAATTAAACAATAATGTCCCTTCTACATGGTATTTGCTAATGCCAAGAAGGCATTTTTGAGTAATGTAACCCAGCGCACACATCAGCAATACACTGAACCTGCTGTCTTACAGTATGAAAAATACTCATTGAAAAGGCTGACTGCCATCTACCATAAAATAAATATATCTCATTAAACAGCTGGCCTGTCATTCAGTGTGATCTTTAACCAAGCAGTCCAGGTGCCAAAAAACTTGTTCTGGGAGAGGAAATGGCAATTAGGTCCCACTGGGTGTTATTAGAAGAGAGACATATGGTTGGGGGACAACTGTCTCATTAAAGTTTCCCTGATGGAGACCACGGAACATTTATTTTATTTTATTTTTATTTTATTTTGTTTAACATTTTTTACTGGGATAGTCTGACTGAGCAGAGCCAATTTTCAGCAGAGGCCTCAGGAGAAAAGCTCCATGCCCAACATTCAAGCACTACTGGTCATGACTGGCGAAAGGAGAGGGTTTAAGAATAACCTCTGTGATGGCTGTCCACATGAGGGTCTTGCCTTTATTTTCCTCCCATTTGGGAGAACCATGGTAGGAAAGTCAGAAATGGTCAACAGGCAGCAAAAGAAAAAAAGAAATGCCAAAAAAATCAAATGATTTCAGTAAAATGACTTTTAATAACACTGTTGTTGATCAAACTGTCTACCTCTCTGTGGAAAAATAAGTCTGAAGAGGGTATCAGTGTAAATATACACCAACAACTTCCCCAGAGAAGACTACCTAGGCATTATTGAGGTGCTTTCAAAACTGAAAACAACAGGTCATGCCATACCAGGAAGTTCTCTGACACACAGCTTGACCAGTTTTGTAATTAAACTGTCAAGAAGTATTCCCTATGAACACCAAGACTCTTTGCCATAGGACCTACTCTGATATCAGTTTACATAAAAAGCAAATAGCATTCTTCTTGCCACTAGCATTCAAAGCTACATGCCTACAATTAACTAAAGAAAAAAAAAAACTTAAAGGTACTTCCAAAGTAACCTTTAACCTTTAAGAAATGTAAAGTACATCATTGCAGGAATTTAGCACAAATCTGCCAGCTTGGAAACAAACCACACATCTCAAATGTGGTGCTTGCCAGTTAACGAACAGGAAACATAATGTTATCTTAAATCTGAAACACCAGATATGTGCAGAAACATATGTAAAAAGGTACAGAAACATTTAAAGGTATTAACACTTTGAAATCAGCAAAATAGTTGTGGATATGCAAATGCCATCACAGGAGAGCTTATCACATACATCTGTGTTCCTGTTAGTGATCTCTGAAGTTTTAATGTCGTACAGCAACTTTAAGCATTTCAGGCCATTTTACTGCATGTTAAGCATATTTTCAGAATGTTTGTGTGTGTGTGTGTGTGTGTGTGTGTGTGTGTGTGTGTGTGTGTGTGTGTGTGTGTGTGTGTGTGTGTGTGTGTGTGTGTGTGTGTGTGTGTGTGTGTCCAGCAATGGATGTGTAGCTTGTCCAGCCCTGAAACTTTGTCTTACACTTGTTGCTTGCTGTGTATGCTCCAGTTCATCTGTAACCTTGAATAGGATAAAATAGACATCATGAAAAAATGAATGAGAGAAATTAATTGGGAACTCAAAAGAGTGAAAGATTACTTAGAAACAGTGGCATTTTAAGGTATAACATTTATTTGAATTCCTGCCTTTTTCATTTTTTTGCCAAACTCATTTTCACCATGATTTATAGATTCATACATTTATAGATATTCCAAGTTGATTGAGTCTTATGACCATTTATGCCTTACCAGTAACTTCCCTCAGACTGTACCTCCTTTTACTGGGAGGGTCATACCATTCAATGCCACAGTACATTTGTGAAAACCCATCCAGTCATCTAGGTTATGTTTAAAAGATAGTAAATCACACTACTTAACATGCAAAGGAAGCTTATTCCAGAGGTTAGGAAGGTGTATTATAAACCTGTCCCTCCACTGTATTTTATGTATCCGTTAATAAAGCCTTAGATCCCTGGTTCTAGTACTGGTAGAGCCACTGGACTTACTGAAGAGAAGAGAGGTCCAGGATAGCGAGGTTTCTATTTGCATAGTGAGGCAGAGGTCTCCCCTCAAAAGTCTATAAGATACTGAATAAAGGGATAGAGCTTCCAGTCTTTTGATAGCGTGATGACTTTATGTCTGTGATCTTTTTGGCTAGGAACCTTTGGGGTCTTTCTAACCGTTTGATATGTGTAGTGAGGCACATCCCAAAGGGGACGTTTTACTCAATAATAGGCAGAGTAATGCTGAGTATAAGTGAATGATTACTTCTTTACACCTTGATGATATTCCATTGGCAATTGGTTGTTCTAAATAAAATAATTTCCTGACAACTGTTGTCACATGATGATCAAAAGAAAGGGAATTATAAAACTGAGTTTCTAGATCCCTGAAATAATTTTTATTTTGTAGTAGATCGTTGTCTATACATTGTGATGACGGATGGGACTGTCTACCAAAAGTGATAGTACAACAATTTTAGCTGTCTTAAACAAGGATAAAGAGAAACAATTTCTAGTAAAAAATACTTGAAAAAAATATTTTCTTCACTGTTTAACTGCAGCTGTTTACTTCTACTTCATGTTGTGTAGTGTGTGCAAGGTCCAGGGTTCGAGACTTCCAGAAAGAGAAGGAAAGAAGCAGGTGAGCAAAGAGGGACGTTACAAAATATATGATGCTGCTGGGTAATACTGGACTAAAACAATGCAGGAAAAGTCTGGCAAAACTGTATTGTCAGGGGACAGAAAATCAAACTGTGCAAGCTGGAATAAAAATCCTTGTTGTGTATAGCAGCAATCATAATTAAATTCAAAGAAAAAAAAAACAGAAAAACAAGATGATAGCTCTAGCACTATAGTCCATCATCCCACATACTAGCAGAGATATATTCAAGCAGAAAAACATGCAAGAAACAGGCAAAACAACAGAAGTGTCGCGTATTTGTATAATGTAACATTAGAGTGTTTTAACAATGTTTGAAGAGAAAGTGGCAGTATTTGTGGCCTATGCTTAGTGCTTCAAGAGCTAATGTGGAACTCCCATATATATTGTTTCAGAATGCATGTAATACAGTCTTTCTCCCTTTGCTTTTTAAGCTAGGACTGCAAACAATGCATATCATTAGCCAAAGGTCCATTGCTTACTATTGTATATTTTAACATGTTTCTTTATTAATTATTGATTGACTAATTGGGTGGTTGATTGATTGATTGTTTGATAAATTGATTTTTTATTTACCTTAATGGTCCAATTATGCAAGAACTCATTTTTAGCAGATGACTAGGAAGAAAAGCTCCAGCTTACAAATAGTACATTGTCATTATTCAGTTAGAATAGAGCGTGAAAATGTTCACATTGTAATTATATGTGGTACAAACTGAAACAAAATATTTACGTATTTCATAAAACACAGATATTGAGTTTATTTCTCAGAGTGCTGGCATACATCATAGATGCATTATTCTGTTGTGTTTCATAATACAAACAACAATGTTGTTGTTGGTCTTTCAGCTTTTTCCCTGTAAGGGGTTGCCACAGTGGAACTCCGGTCTGCTAATGATTGGCAGTAGATTTTTACGAAACACCGAGGTGTCAGCTCGATGCCCAACCTTCAACAAAGGCATGCCCATTTATGCACACATGTCTTTCGAACGCTACCCAACCACGGGGAGGACATGCAGATTCCACACAGAAGGCACTCCCAAGCCAAGCTGAGAATCGAACGGGAGAACCTCTTGCTGTGAGGTAACAATGCTACCGCTGTACCACCATGGCAGACACATAATACAAACAATAATAAGGTTTAATAAATGTTTTAATAATACTTGTAAATTATTCTCTAATTATACACTTCTCCCGTGATAGATTTAGTCTTGTCAGGTAATCAGTGCGGCATTAGCATCCATCTCTTGTTTCAAAACAGTGCTCTGGGTAAGTTCTTCAAAGTGTTTCCTAGTGGATGCATTGTGGCATCAGTGCTCTGGTCACTCAGTCACTCCTTACCACACTGGGTCATGGGGTGCACACATATATGCAATCAAAGGACTGTAGAAACAGAATATAATTTATCAAGTGCTTTACAGAATTCAAACAAAAAAACATATCTTATATTATATATTATTATTATTATTATTATTATTTGAATTTAATTTGTATCTTATGTTGTTAAAGATAAACCTTTTATTGCTATTTTACTTTGTAAATGAGTTTTTCTGAAATAAAATGTGGACCATCAACATTATCAATTTGCTCAGGCAAGTAAATTACTGCAACCAAAAATTTCTCCTCCAGCATTCCCACACCATCCTCTACTCTAGCTACTCTCCCCTTCAAGCTTCTGACTTTGGTGATATGCAAGACCCATTAGCAATTATTTACTCTTGCGTCAGATTGTTTTTGCTAATAGAAAAAGGATACTTGTCCTCACCAACCCAACCTACTGAGCAAAGCATCCATCAAAGCACAGCTGAAGCTTCATTTCTTCCCCTAAAATAGAGTCTGCATTTTCTGCAAAAAACTTGTATGCTAAAGTATGTGTAACCCATTTTTATATTCCTACTTATAACTGATTGTGTAAGGCTGCCTGCACATCACCCACCTATCTCCTGTTCTACTTTCTCCCCTTACTCTACTGTCCTCTCTTAGCTACTGTCTTGTCCTTGTTTCTAACTGTAGTTAGCCCCATCAAACTCTACATCCTACTTTCCCTGCAGCTGAGATTTACCTGACACCTAGTCCTATAGACACCTATTACAGAACACTGCTTCCTTGCTTTTAATAGCTACTACTTACAGTCTACTAGATTGTTTTTTTTTTTGCCAAACCTCACTTTCAGGTGTAGCCCTGTTCTGTTCACCCTCACTGTGCTTGGGCTCACTCCACTCCCCTATCCTACCCCCTTTCCCACTCACCTCCCCATACCCTCACCCTTATAATCTGAGAAGATCCCACTCACAATCAACTCCCAATGTAATCAAACTACTTCCCACCAAACTAACAGTGCAATTTCAAATCTATCCACTCCCAAAGAATTAATTCTAAACAAACCAAACCTAGCTATATTCTATAATCCCCACACACTACAATGTTCCACTCATCAAATAATATTTTACTCTCATCCACTACTGTATTCACATCACTGTTATTCTTAAGCTTAGTCACAACATTTAGAAATATAACAGCCATAACCTGCTACTCTACAACAACAGCCTCCATCAACACACCCCAAAAAACAAAGCCTCCACTCCATCTCCACGCAACTATTTTACTGTCCTCTCTCTTACAACTCCAATACCAAAATAAAAACCACTGTTACCATCAAACCTCATTTTATTGCCCTCAATCTCAACCTCAAAACTAAGTACAACCCACTGTACTCCTACATAATTCTGAAATAACTACAGAGTGGTGACATACACCCAAACTCCAGATAAAACACACAAGCAAACTCCAAGAACATAAACCTATTTACTATCAAACTAAGAAGCATATGCAATAAAATAACCTCACTGCTTGCTTAGATAGAACAAAATAAACATTTTACCCTCCAACTTTTCCATATACAGAATAGACAGACCAAAAAAGAAAGGTGGAGGCAGAATGGACAGACCAAAAAAGAAAGGTGGAGGGGTAGCTCATCTTTATCCCTCCTTACTCAACATAACTCTATACCCTCACAGTATGCCCAAATTCCATAATGCCAAAATACTAATAACCACCCTAAACCTTAATAACTAACATAATCTGTATCATCATCATCTGCATTCCACCCAGAAACAATATACCAGTCCTGGAAGATGTCCTGGGCTACTGAAACAGTCATCCTAGGTGACATGAATATAAACTGGCAAACCATCACTGCAAACTCCTCCACCACAAGTATTAACCTGTATGGCTTTAAACAACTCATCACCATTCCTATAAGATTTAACAAAGACTTTATTAGCCACTCCACCTTAGACTGGATCCTCATATCTCACCCTGCCAATTTCTCCTCCTCAGGTACACTCTTGGTGTCACTAAGCAAAAGTCTTCCAGTTTTTCCGATCAGAGCCACAACTGACCTTCCCAAAACACACTCCAAAAAACAAGAAATAGTATTAGACTTAACCAACAAACACTCAACAAATCGGGTTCCTATTACATTTTCGAACTTCCAGAAGGTCGAACACCAGATGTTTGAACTTGGAAGATCGAAAGGTGATAACATCGAAACATCAGAACAGCAAATTTTTGCCCTGGGAAAAAATTTGCTGTTCCATAAAACACACACACAACACAAGCACACCAAAAACCTTATAAACATACACTAAACCTTACATACACAACTATCTCTGCACTAACCTTAACCCAAACCTTAACCCTAAAGTCCGTCACTATCGCACACTTACCATACCTGCACCCTAACCCTAAAGTCTGTCACTATCGCACACTTACCTTACCCACACCCTAAACCCAATGTCCGTCACAATCGCACACTTACCTTAACCCGTTCCGTAACTTTCGCACCACAGTGAAATAAATGTTGGAGCTGCAGAAACGTCCAACCAAATTCTTGCCCTGGGAAATAATTTGGACTTCTGTGGCTTCGACATTTTCAACTTTCGAACTTCCAAGTTTAAACTTCTGGTGTTCGACATTCTGGAAGTTTGATTAGGTAATAGGAACCCTCAACAATCTACTATTAAATACAACTGGACAATCTTAAAAACCCTAACCCTCAACAATGCCTTACAATACTTCAATACCACCTTCCTGAACATAATTGATAGTCTCACCCTTGTAAGAACAAAAAGAGTAATGAAAATAAAACCCCATGTTAACCGCTAACTGCATTGACCTCATGAAACAAAGAGACACAGCATCCAGTATATGGAAACATAACAGAACCCAGCAACATTTCCAAGCCTTTAAACACTATGTAACAAAGTTACCAAACTAGTGGACAAATGTAAGGAAACCTACTATTTAAACCTCCAGCTACAAAACAAACACAATCCCAAAATATTTTGGCACTCTATAACTACCCTCCTCAGCCCAGGAACAAACAATGACCACTCTCCTTCACCCAATGCATCCCCATTACAAATAACAGAGGAATTTAACAAATACTGCATAAAATCCATATCAGACCTACTAACCTCCAGAACTAACACTGGACACTGCTATCTAAACTCACACACTAACCACAATAACTCAATACCACCCACAATATACCAAGCCCATGACTTCACCAATAACCAACAAAACCCACACACTACTTTCTCCTTTCAATCCATACCCACCTCTACAATAAAAAAGGTACTGTTCAGATTAAAACCCAGCTCCACATCAGCTGACAACGTCCCACTCCAATACCTGAAACTCACAGCTGACTCTGTTGCGTATTAAGTCAGCATCCCGCAGATCACTGATCAGAAGGCACAGTCCCTACAATATGGAAAATGTCACACATAATGCCATTTCATAAAGGAGGACACTCTGCAGAAATATCCATTTTTCTGCCCAATATCAATCCTATCCTCTTTATCCAAAATCATGGAAAGGTGTATTCACCAACGATTAATAAATTATCCACCCCAAAATGACTTACACACTCAAACTTAGCACGGCTTCAGGCCAAATCATTGCACATCCATTGCACTTCTATCTTTCACAAATGCAATTAATGAGGTCAGGGACAAAGGATGTCTAGTATCTGCAGTATTCCTGGACCTCCAAAAAGACTTTGACTCAGTCTCACACACTTTACTTTTGACACTCTATCCAACCTAGGATGCTCCACTACCACACTCCAGTAGTTTGAAAGCTACCTACATGATCTGAAGCAAGGAATCAAATGGTCTAACCAACTCTCCTCCTTCCTACAAAACCTTACAGGAGTCCCCGAAGGTTCCAACTTAAGACCCCTATTATTTAACATAATTACCAATAATCTACATACCTCCTTTTCCCCAGTAACATTAATTCAGTATGCAGATGACTCGCCAATAATCTGTACCTCGCATATTCTCCCAGAACTGCTAATCAAAACCCAACAATCATTCACAGCTACTGAATTCTGGCTCACAAAGGCCCAACTCTTTCTAAATCCCCCCAAAAAACAAAATTATAGTCTTTCACCGCAAAAATACCACACCCAGCCCAGACCAATTTAGTATTCTTGCAGCTGACAAACCATCATTGAAAATGTACAAGAAACTAAACTCCTAACTGTTATTATCGATAGCAAACTCAACTTTGACCTTCATATCCAATAAAACATCAAGAAGACACATAAAAAACTAGGACTCCTCTACAGAAACAGAAAATTCCTCAATTCTCCAACTAAGATCACCCTGGCTAAAACCTTCCTGCTCCCCTCCCTTTTCTACACTTCTTGTATAGAACCAATCTGCAAAATTCCACCAAGATTAAAATGGAACAATGCTACAATAAAGTAGCAGGGTGGCCACAGTGGTGCAATGATTAGCATTGCCACCTCACAGCAAGAGGTTCTCCGGTTTGATTCTCGGCCAGGGTGCCTTCTGTGCATAGTCTGCATATCCTCCTTGCTCCGGTTTTTATCCCATATTCCAAAGACATGCTGCAGGTGGATTTGACACTCTAAATTGGCTGTGTGTGTGTGTGTGTGTGTGTGTGTGTGTGTGTGTGTGTGTGTGTGTGTGTGTGTGTGTGTGTGTGTGTGTGTGTGTGTGTGTATGCCTTCTGTGGAAGGCTGGATGCTGAAATGGCAACTCAACACTGTAAAATTCCACTGCCAATCATTCTGGAGACCATTGTTCCACTGTGGTGACCCCTAATGGGAAAAGCTGAACGGAGAAGAATGCTACAATAAAGTAGCAAAGTTTGCAACAAACTCTAACTACTGTACACATCACTGTATACACTACTAAAAGAACTAAAGTGGCCCAAACTATCAAACCAGGTTATATATGCACACCTAACTAGAATTCATAACCTACTCTGTAGGCCCATTGCCTGTCCTTTCCTAGTAAACCTAGTCCAGCATTACAAACCAAACAGACCACTCAGATCTGAAGACAAAAATCTTCTCAAAACTTATAAACCTGCTAGAAACCAAGGAAAATCAGTATACGTATACTCAATAGCCAAGTTATGGAACACCCTTCCACCTAACATCAGGCTAACTCCTAGCCTACATTTCTTTAAAGCCTCCCTAAAAGAACACCTAAACAAACCATGGTTATGCGCATGCCTTACTCCAGGCTAAATAACTTCTTTCTCTCCTTACTAACCTCCTCCTAAACTAATCTGCCAACTATTACAGTAAAATGTATGGATACTATGCACCTTTCTGTCTCTAGCATTATACTCTTTTTGCCAGAGGACTAATATTCTGATTAACCCATTCCAGTCCGTGTCATTGTACATAAACAGACTCTTGTCTCTATCATTTGACTCATTTACTAAAGGGTTAATATTATGACTTACTCACTCCAGTCCGTCATGTTAATCAAACACACTTTAAACAACTACTTTTTACCCTAAGAAGCTTATATCAATTTGTGTATGAATGTAAACTGGTAAATTTTCTACTATTTCTGTATACATTAGATGTTATCCATTAAACTGTTAATATTTGAGTGTATTCTTAGATAAATAACCAGTTGTATAGGATATGTAACCAAGTTATAAATGTGAAGCTTTTCTCTGCTGAAAATGGGTCAGGTAACCCTGACAGACTATCTTGGTAAACAAATGTCAAATAAATAAATAAATAAACAAACTATTGCCTTCATTACTGGCATCACAAAGACACTTAGAATAGTGTGAAATGCAAATTAGCATTGGTAATGACAACATTCAGGATGTCAGGTGATCAAAAGACACAGATGGCAGGATTGCGGAAGGCACAAAACAGCACAACACGCAGAGCATGATAGTGAGTGAATAACGACATGAAAATGAGGATCTCCATGCAAGCTGGTATCACGATGTAAGTGAATGATGAGACCTAAAATGGAAGACTGATTCAGAAATGTATGAAAAAGGCATATTTTGCAGTGGTGAATATCACATCCCTATGCCACAAATCATGGTGTACATGACAGAAGTAATGTTTACGGTAGCAGCAGCTCACCCACATCTGTTAACAGCCACCCTTAGGAGGCTGGTGAATATCACATCCCTATGCCACAAATCGTGGTGTACATGACAGAAGTAATGTTTACGGTAGCAGCAGCTCACCCACATCTGTTAACAGCCACCCTTAGAAGGCTGGTGAATATCAGATCCCTATGACACAAATTGTGGTGTACATGACAGAAGTAATTTTTATGGTAGCAGCAACTCACCCACATCTGTTAACAGCCACCCTTAGGAGTCAGTGCCTGCAATGTTGCCTGCTGCAGCCATCCATTCCAACACAGCAAGTACATGTAGCACCTGACAGACTACCACATGAGTGACTGGAAGATTATAGACTGTTTCTGTGCAGGCAGGAGACTGTACTGGACCTTGACAAACTGTGTCACTCTCAATCAGAATAAACAGGGATATGTGGTATGCGCATTCCCATGGATGCTAATGTATGTGTAGATTTAACCATCTTAGTGACAGTGACCTTTCAGGGACCTACTGGCACACATTATAGATATCACGGGTCTCCGCCTCATAAATCCTGAACCATTTCCTCAACATTATATTTGCAGCATGTAGAGCTGTACATTTGGTTTCCAAGAACCACAGAGAAGAGAACATACACCATTCAAGAATTTTACAACATTGTGTGCATTTTATGAGGTCCCAGGAGCCATTGATTACACATACTCATTGCTAACTAGGTCCTCCCTAGTCCAGAGGAACAGCAATACAACCATAGGAAGGCTGTAATATTCAGGACAATATTTATAATGTGCCAGCTAGACAGTTCCCATGATTCTCACATCTGGCACATGACGGATTTATACCAAAGCTTTCATCTATTTGGTAAGTGTACAAACAAGCTAGAGAAACAGGTCCATAGACATAAGTACTATGAAAGTAGAGACCAGGCTGTATATACAATGTTGCTGATTGTTTGTTGTATCTGATGTCGAATATTCCCAGCAATCCACAGACCATGCAGGAAATGACCTAAAATGCAGGACATGCTGAAAGATGCAACAAGTGCAGCAAGTGTTTGTCCTACTTAATGGATACTTTGCAGCTTCATATCAGAGGAGCCAGGAAAAACAGATATGCATGCAGGTCTTGGTCAGTCCTTCCTTTTGAATGGACTGCAGTAAACTATACTCTACTGTACTGACTGCACATTACTAACTGTGTCCACACTTGACAAACAGGTGCTTGGTGACACCTAGCTCACACATCTAAGCCACTACTTGTTATGAAAAGTTGCTCCTCCATAACTAACAAAACTCCTCAGCTTTAGTTAATGTTTTCTGTGTGGGTATCCACCGTTTATGGTGGATCTGTGTGCCTCAATGCCACATGACTTTTCTTTTGCATGGACTATCATATTAGTAACTCTTTGTTGAAACTGTTGCAGGGTCTGTTATGTATTATGGCCACCCAGAGCCTTCACAAACTGAAAAATACCCTACCAGATGTGGTTACGATGCTGCTTGCTTATGGCACCTTTCCCCAGGAGACACTTACCATGTATGTAGCAGGCCTGCAGTATCACCTGTCCTCAGGAGGCACCTATCATGTGTGTAGCAGGCCTATAATGCAGCACTGAAGACCTATATATTATGCATGTAGCAGGCCTGCAGTAGACAGCATTCTCCTGGGAAGTGAATGTTCCCAGATATTGCTTCTCTTAAGTGGCCATACTAGTAACATGTACACCTGTGGATTAAACTTATCAGTGATTGTGTGTGTGTGTGTGTGTGTGTGTGTGTGTGTGTGTGTGTGTGTGTGTGTGTGTGTGTGTGTGTGTGTGTGTGTGTGTGTGTATGTGTATATGTGTGTGTGTGTGCGTGTGTGCGTGTGTGTGTGTGTGTGTCTGTGTGTGTGTCTGTGTATGAGACTGTATACTTCTTTGAATGTACCATGCATGTACCAATACACACAGGCTCCACACACATTTCTGCAGTTATCAGCCACTGTTTGTATTACATACAGTCCTTTCCCCCATTACAGACTGCAGCCATGCCTCAACATTTAGCCCTGGAACAACAAACACCCTGCAGAATGTCCTTTACAATGTTTCTATTGTACAAAGCTGTCCCCCAAAATTGCAGACAAATAGTGGAATGTCATGCTAGTGTCATTATTTCCAATTAGATGTGCATCACAATGTTTACCTCAATGTGAATGACATCCACCACAGAGTTTGTTATTTCTGCTGAAGTACTTTTTATGAGATGGAAATTCTTCCTAGACTCTGTAACTCCTTCTATAATTCTGTAAAGGTGCAAGTCTGCAGACTATCTGTCTCAGTTTCTCTACTCTACAGTTGTAATGTACTGAATGGCATTCTGAAAAATGATGCCAGCAGTTTATATCACAATGTTCAGTCCATCGCCACGGTTATGCTGAAATGCTACATATGGCCACTTTTTCCAAGTTGCTACACTAGTGCATTGTGCTATCCAGCACTCTCTAGTGGTAGTCATATGTATCATTGTGATTGCATAGCATGTCAGCATAAGGCTCATGCACTTGCCATGTGCATGAACACAGCACTGGGATACAGTAGTACCACAGTGCAGCACTACACTGCATAACATATGATCTAAAATGAGTCCTTGCATACAGTGATCAACCATTTTGCTTCTGGAGCTGACCTTTCTTTGTAGCCATAGCTAGTTCATGTACTGTGAAGTGAGCCACGGAAAGAAAGATTTTCTTGTTCTCTGTTTACAGCGACTTCCAGGAGTGCCATCAAGGGCAGTATTATAGGTTTGATGAAAGTGGTTGCCAGGCATGAGCTGGTCAGGATGGAGAATGATGCCATTGTCATCATCCATGATGGTGAGCAGTGCTGGCATCATTGCTGTGACCTGATGTGGTGCCACAGTGACCTGCATTGAGAAGAGGAGGAAGAGGTTTGGGAGAACCAGACAGAGAAGTTTGTAGGCATGTCTAATTAATTTTTCCAGTAGTGTTTTTTGTACTAGTGTCTTAACTTTCCCATGTGTATACTTCAAGGTGACCAATGGTCCCAGTTTTTCCAGGATAGTCCCAGTTTGGAAGTCTCTGTCCCAGAATCCCAAACATTGTCTTTGGGACACAGAAATATCCCAGTTTAGACCGCTCAGTCTGAATGATGACTTGGATTCCCAGGGTGGCCAGTCCCCCTGCTTTCCCATCCTAAGCAGCTCTGGGGACTTTGTGATTTTTTGGGGATGCCATTGGGTATGGGGTAAGGTCGGATGCCTTCTCCCTGGCAGGAGCCATCCAGGCCCTGCCACCATCAGTCACTCCCTCAAGGACTTCCATTGTGGGGGTTCTGCTTGACCCTACTCACCCAGGCAGGAGCTCTCCAGGCCCTACACCAATCTGCTGGTGCTCCCATACTGACTACTGTCAGGGCCAAATCCTACAGTCCTCCCCTTCGACCTAGCCAAGAGGCCTTCCTGGCCGTGGCCCTCCATGTCAGGGGACTCTGCCACCTGCATGTCTCCTACAAGCTGCCAAATTGTGCTGGATCACTCATGCCCTTGGACCCTCTCAGGGGAGCTTCCCTCCAATCCCGTCTGCTCCTCTGGAACTTTCCTCAGCCACTGAGGGTCATATCCATTCTCATGAAGGCTTCAAAGTTCCCCTACTTTCGCATCAAGAGCAGCTCTGGGGACTTTGAGATTTTTTAAGGATGTTGTTAGTTATGGGATGAAGTTGGATGCCTTCTCCATGGTAGGAGCTCTCCAGGCCCCTCTGCCATCCACCCTGGTGCTTCCTCAAGGACTTCCATCATGGGGAGCACTGTCTGACCCCCCCCCCCTCACCCAGGCAGGAGTTCGCCCAGCCCTGCCATTGTCTGCCCCCCTTCCAGACTTCTGTCCCAGACGGGGCATGGTCTGTACCCCCTCACCCAGGCGAGAGCTGTCCTGTACAAGTCAGTTTCCACCTCTCTCTCTCCCTTTCAGACTTCCATCAGGACTGAGCCCCTCTGGGGTTCCACTTCTACCCAGGAGAGAGAGCTGTTTTCCAGGGTTACATATCTCCTAACTGCTGCCAAATCATGCAGTGTCATGCATGCTCTTGGAGTCTCTCAGGTGATCTTCCCAGCCTCATGGAACTGTGCTGGGCCACAAAGCCTCAGACAGTCCCTCAGCCATACTTCCATGACACTGGTTCTCCACTTTTCCTTGCACCTAGGGCTTTCAAACTCACAGGGAAGATGGCCCTGGGTCCCCCCATCTCTGCACTTTTTGCAGCACACCTCATGCCAGGTGCCGACTAATGTGCATCACTTGAAGCCTCCTGGCATGTGGCCTCTTGCCTTCTGGGTGGTGCCATTCACAGAGTGAAATCCCCACAGTGCCTGGTGAAGGATGAAAGGCCAATGTTCCTGCTCTGGTGTGAGATGAAATGACTGCCCTATCTCCACTCCCATGGGGGCTGGTAGAATGGGATTACAGAATTGGCTTCCCAGGGTGGCCTCAAGTGTCCCAGTTTAGGTCCTGTAAAAATGGTCAGCTTGGTATACTTAGGCAACCATACCTTGTTTTGCAGCTGCAAAGGAGTAGAAATTGATCAGAAATTGATATCACAGAAGGAGGGAGAAACTCTTCTGAAATTGTGATGTGTATGATGTCTGCAGGAATCCAATTGCTAGCATGTGTGCAATAATTTCATTCCAGTGTACTGTCCTTCTGCATAATTAGTTGAGGCAGAGGAGGAGATGAGGCCACACACACTCCAGCATGAGTTTGCCAAAAAGTCTGGCACTGGGTACCTAGTGGTTTACCAGTGTAACATCTTAGCAGTGAGACAGTAGTTTCCTTTCTGAAGGTGACCTGACATCTTCATTGGGACTCTGCATAATTGCTTCTCAGGATTAGGGTAAAGGGTCCTATTCTGAGAGTGAACAAGAGGGTTCTGCCCTTTGTTTCCTAACAGCAGGTGCAGAGGCTTTTAGCGGCTGATGTGCGACTACACCTAGATGCCTACTTTAACACTGTAAAGCACCTTCGGACATGGTTAATGGAGATGCATGAATGGCAGGCCCCTGCTCATCAGGTCACCAAAGGACCAATCAAAACCATAATAATGATTACTCGGAAAAGTGATACCCAGGATTGTTACCTATTGGGCCAGCGTGGCATACAACAATGTTGGTACACTACCCTATCCACTTTCTAGTGCATTCCCTCTATAATGTACTATTCCTCATTCTTTATTCTTTGTCTAAACTTCCAAATCACCATTTGTCCACCCTCCATATGTCTGTGTCCACTCATTACTCTCCCAGACTTTTGGGTGTCTACATCCCCTGCCTGTCTCAGTCTGTGTTTTATACTTTTCTGTTTGATTATGTTGTCTGCTATCACTCTCAGTTGTCCAGAACTTTGCAGAACATCAACATTTTTGCCACATATTTTTTGGTCTGTTCCTCATAACATTTGTGGATTTCTGGAAATCCTTGAGGATTGACACCACTAAATAATGACAGACATTTGAGTTTCAAATTTCTTATCCTTCAAAAATAAATCCCATGCTAATGCAAAACTTGTTATTCTAGCAACTTCTTATGTTTATAAGAGAAATAATAAAAATCTATCCTGGATTTTGGGCCTTTGTCCCCTATTATTTTTGCTACATCCAGAATTCTTGTGCTGAGTTTGAGATGTATACTGCCTGTCATTCTCTTGCTTCCCCATTCTTAACCTTCTCACACCATATTCCCCATCTATCTTACTTTTGCATATATAAAACAAAGAACTTTTTCTCAAGAAAGAAAAAAAGTACCCTCCCCACACATCTTTCATAGTACAAGTACCCTTGTATGTTTCCTTCTGCTTGTTGTTTTCCCCTTTTGTACTTTCATATTTACCCCACTTCCTCCTCATTTATACAATCAAAAGATTTACAGTTAGATGTGCAGCCCCATAATGGTCAATCTGCTGGCTGGTTTGCTGCCCATCTTGGGCCAGACAGGCACATGGTGCAGCTATGAGGCACTACATTGCATACACGGACATGCACTGACTCAGCTGCATTGTTCTGCCTCCACTGTAGCATCAGACATGTCAGTCACATGCCTTTCTGTAGCACATCTCCAGCTATAACACAACCTAGTGCTGCTTCTTCCAGTAGTATTACACTTCTGTTTCATTATACGCCCTTGTCTTGGAATGCTGGACCGCTGTCACCATTCAAAGCTTAATACAAGTCTAGGCAGCTGTGCAGAGAAAGATGGCATGACTTTCTCGTCCACTCTCAGCTGATTTTCTGACTCTGCCACTACATCACTATATAAATATATATATATATATATATATATATATATATATATATATATATATATATATATATATATATTTCTATAAATGACTCATCAAATATCGAATGCTCAGAAAAGGAAACTAAGAAACAGCAATTATCTTTGATTTGAATCTAAAATGATCAAAAGCAACAAAAAAACAAAACTATTTTTTCTAGCCCCCCCCACAGCTAACAGTTCTGAGACTGCACAACAATGGGGTTCAGGCAAATTCCCTGACCCAGCAAAAAATGATTTTGCAAAAAGCAGTCAGTAAAAACACCATCAAGAAGAACATTTGCTTATACGAGCATTCACTCTTATTTATCAGATTAATTGTTTGCTCATATTAGCATTCATTCTTTTGTCCTGCATACATACATACATACATACATACCTATATATATATATATATATATATATATATATATATATATACATATATATCTAACATGGGGGTATAGTTACTAAATAATTCATTCAAATTATGTTGACTATTCAACAAAATAAATAAATTTAATAAAAAAAACAAGTACACATTGGAACTACATCAGAAAAAATAAATAAAATACAGTTTACACACAGATTAGCACATAACTTAAAAATAATTAAAAGACTGATTTTTTTCAAGGATAGAAGCCTCCCTGCACCCCCACACTACTGCTACTTTAAATATACCTACACCAAGATCACACAACATTAGGGGAAAAAGTAAATTCCCTTATCAGCGGCATGCCATCTCACACAAAAGTCACACTGTGACAGAAACCACTAGCAGTGTTACGTAAATCAAACAAAAAAAAAAATTCACTTGCACTGCTAAAAGTACACAAGCTGCACATTCAATGAGCTGCATATATTGATGAAATAAACTGAGATGTAATGCAGAAAGCAGACTTTCTGGCTGTGTGCATCTTAGTCTTAGGAAGTACCATTTAAAATCTGCTTACATTATCAACCCGCCACATTGTCAATGCTCCGACGATTGAGTCCACAAAACTGAAAACCTAAAACATTAACCTGTCTATAAAAACATAAAATACACAGTTTTTTACAGGTAGGCAAGACCCACTGCTAACAACATTCCCTACTTAAAAAATATACCAACTCCAAGATCACACAACAGCTGGGAAATGGTAAAAGACCACTCCCCCACTTTACTGTGAACTTGGTCCAACACCTGCCATCATGATTCAATATTTTGGGTGCTGAGTTATCAGCATTCAGTCTTCCGAGCATCAATGATTCGGCCTTTTGACAATGTGGAAGTAGACCCCCCCTCTGTTAATTAAATATATCTGCTCCAAGATCACACAATACTGGGGAAAGAATATAGTCCCCAACACCAGTATTATATCAATCTCACACAAATAAAAGATCAAAACCTCAAATAGTATTTCAAAATCATTGTTTTTTTTATTTGCGTGGTCCAAGATTTTGTGCATGCAAATACAGCTCTCAATGCATTTTTTTTTTGTTACGATTTTAGCTTAACTTTTTTTATTTAGATTTTTTGTATATAGATATTTTATTGTTTTTTTATATATATATATATATATATATATATATATATATATATATATATATATACACACACACACGAAGGACAACTTTTTCATTGAAATACCACAATAATAAACTTACAACTCAAATGGTCGCACCTTCAATCACCAAAACATATTAAAATTGAATGGAGAAGTTCAGAAAGCAATCAAAGATTTTGATACGTACAGAGACAGGTTAAGAATGATTACAAGATTTGCAGTTTTACAGATACAGCTAAAAAATCAGAACCTAAACATGGTAACGCAAAGCTACTAATCTACTTAAAATGAAGAAAAAAGTTATGAAAAACTGACTTTACATTGAAAGTGCAAGAATATGATGTGCCCCCAAAATAATGAATATTGCTCCCTAAGTGCAGAAAATTGTAATTAGAAAATCCCAGGAGGCATTTATCTTAATAACCCCATGTACCATCACATGAGAGATTGTGCTAACATACCCTGCTATTTAATATATTCAACTCAAATAGCACCAACACTTAAGAGAAAATGCAAGTATTTTAGTTTTGCACAACAAAATCAAGTATTTGGCCTTGTCCATTCACTGGTAAAGTAAGAAAAAATCATATTTATTTAACCGCACTGTTTTATTTAGTCTAAATTATTTCTAGAAGGGATGAATGCTACTCCCTAAAAATTGGTCAGACTAAGTTTTCCATTCTAGCCTGACCAAATTTATAATTGCACTACAGCAATTAACCCCTTCTCAAGATTAGGACCTGTACTGTAAATACAATATAATACTAGATTGATTTAAAATATCTCTAAATGAACATAATTTATGAAATAATTAAACCATATAATCACAGTTCTATCTAAAGAGTGGCTGAAACAAAGTAAATAAATTTAATAAAAAAAACAAGTACACATTGGAACTACATCAGAAAAAAAAATAAAATACAGTTTACACACAGATTAGCACATAACTTAAAAATAATTAAAAGACTGATTTTTTTCAAGGACAGAAGCCTCCCTGCCCCCCCCCCCCACACTACTGCTACTTTAAATATACCTACACCAAGATCACACAACATTAGGGGAAAAAGTAAATTCCCTTATCAGCGGCATGCCATCTCACACAAAAGACACACTGTGACAGAAACCACTAGCAGTGTTACGTAAATCAAACAAAAAAAAATTTCACTTGCACTGCTAAAAGTGCACAAGCAGTATTCAATGAGCTGCATGCATTGATGAAATAAACTGAGATGTAATGCAGAAAGCAGGCTTTCTGGCTGTGTGCATCTTAGTCTTAGGAAGTACCATTTAAAATCTGCTTACATTATCAACCCGCCACATTGTCAATGCTCCGATGATTGAGTCCACATAACTGAAAACCTAAAACATTAACCTGTCTATAAAAACATAAAGTACACAGTTTTTTACAGGTAGGCAAGACCCGCTGCTAACAACATTCCCTACTTAAAAAATATACCAACTCCAAGATCACACAACAGCTGGGAAATGGTAAAAGACCACTCCCCCACTTTACTGTGAACTTGGTCCAACACCTGCCACCATGATTCAGTATTTTGGGTGCTGAGTTATCAGCATTCAGTCTTCCGAGCATCAATGATTCGGCCTTTTGACAATGTGGAAGTAGACCCCCCCTCTGTTAATTAAATATATCTGCTCCAAGATCACACAATACTGGGGAAAGAATATAGTCCCCAACACCAGTATTATATCAATCTCACACAAATAAAAGATCAAAACCTCAAATAGTATTTCAAAATCATTGTTTTTTTATTTGCGTGGTCCAAGATTTTGTGCCGGAGCATGCAAATACAGCTCTCAATGCATTTTTTTTGGTTACGATTTTAGCTTAACTTTTTTTATTTAGATTTTTTGTATATAGACATTTTATTGTTTTTTATATATATATATATATATATATATATATATATATATATATATATATATATATATATATATACACACACACACGAAGGACAACTTTTTCATTGAAATACCACAATAATAAACTTACAACTCAAATGGTCGCACCTTCAATCACCAAAACATATTAAAATTGAATGGAGAAGTTCAGAAAGCTATTGAAGCTTTTGATATGTACAGAGACAGGTTAAGAATGATTACAAGAATTGCAGTTTTACAGATACAGCTAAAAAATCAGAACTTAAACATGGTAACGCAAAGCTACTAATCTACTTAAAATGAAGAAAAAAGTTATGAAAAACTGACTTTACATTGAAAGTGCAAGAATATGATGTGCCCCCAAAATAATGAATATTGCTCCCTAATTGCAGAAAATTGTAATTAGAAAATCCCAGGAGGCATTTATCTTAATAACCCCATGTACCATCACATGAGAGATTGTGCTGATATACCCTGCTATTTAATATATTCAACTCAAATAACACCAACACTTAAGAGAAAATGCAAGTATTTTAGTTTTGCACAAAAAAATCAAGTATTTGGCCTTGTCCATTCACTGGTAAAGTAAGAAAAAATCATATTTATTTAACCGCACTGTTTTATTTAGTCTAAATTATTTCTAGCAGGGATGAATGCTACTCCCTAAAAATTGGTCAGACTAAGTTTTCCATTCTAGCCTGACCAAATTTATAATTGCACTACAGGTAAAACCCTTCTCAAGATTAGGACCTGTACTGTAAATACAATATAATACTAGATTGATTTAAAATATCTGTAAATGAACATAATTTATGAAATAATTAAACCATATAATCACAGTTCTATCTAAAGAGTGGCTGAAACTCATTTGCATAAGTAGACATATTGAATGCCTCTGTTACACTTATGTAGATAAAGTAGACCATGTGTATCTGTACCTAAATATGTGTGTGTGTGTGTGTGTGTGTGTGTGTGTGTGTGTGTGTGTGTGTGTGTGTGTGTGTGTGTGTGTGTGTGTGTGTGTGTGTGTGTGTGTGTGTGTGTGTGTGTGTGTGTGTGTGTGTGCGTGTGTGTGCATGTGTGTGTGTATTTTCATTGTGCCATAATGTATGTATGTAGTTTTATATATATATATATATATATATATATATATGCATTAGCATACTGTTTCTCTACTCTTCCTGTATAATTGTTGTTTTAAGTCTATCAGAAAAATACAGCACTAGTTCATGTGGCACTTCTCTGTTCACTCTACCTAACAGCTGTGTAAGACATTTTTGTACAAAGCAGTAACAGTGCATATTTGCATCATCTGTTCACCGTCATTGTATGACATCATCTATGTAATGTAGTATATTATGTGAATGAAAAACAGTTCTAACTGTAATGTTTGTATTGTTCATCAGTACTCAGGTCATGGCTGAAAAGAATGAGTAGTCCAGCTCGCATACCTGATAAACGGAAAAAAGTAAATAAAATTGAATACCTGAGTTTAAGCAGAAGAAATGACTCCCAAAAGAGTAGGGCATGAAAGATGTCTGAAAGGATTATGGTACATTTCATCTCAACCCAAGAATTTAACAGCTACCATTAGTAAAGCTCATGTTTAAAAAAAAAGCACATATGATGCCCTTCATCATTTAATATAACTTACTCCAAGTTTGCAAAGGGAAAGTCAAAGAATTTCTCTTAATAGGTTATCAATTTCTCTGATCTCATCAGAATGTCTTAATACTGTCTGAGAAACAAACCATGGGTACTGAACAGACCCATAAGCAAAAATATAAATGCACAGGCACGTGAGCAAACAGACCTCATAGAAAGTATTTTACTACTGATGAAAGCTATGTGCTGAAACCGGTCTAGTTCCAATAAAATTCTTTTCATTCGTCCTAGGTGCTGGCTTCTTTTTTGTTGTACTCATAGAAAGTATGCAGAACCAAAATCAGTAACAAATCTGCTGCAGAAAATATGTGGACAATTTTCCTTGTTAACATTAAAAAAAACCTTTCTTGTGGAATGTAAAAAATGTTAAACAGTGTAGATCAAAGTACCTAAAACAGTTCAAAAATGATATAAAACTAGTCACTAAGGTTTTTGATCAGAAAAAGTCATGAATGACTCTACTAGGATGCAGTCATTTATGTGTGTCACCATCAATACTTTTTTAAAGGGTCATTATGGAAAATACTTAGCATATAATACAGATAAGCTGCTCTTATAATTCATCTGCACCTAAAATGTATATCATGAACAAAGCATGAAACAAAATCCATATTAAATTCCAATAACATCAGGATTTTCTTTTTAAAACTAGGTAGCCTCAGCATATCAAGGGAATATCAGCTAACAAGAATAAATTAGTGTTAAAATCATAACATCAATTTATGACATAAGAAAGTGAAAGATCACTCTTGAGTTTTATCACTGCAGTAAAATTTGGCCTAATCAATGTGCTAAATTCTCCAAGTAATACAATAAGAGTCTTTTTATTTTGGGAAGAACCTGCTATTTTTGTACAACATACTAGATTTTCTAAGGCCGGTGTCTGCTGTATTTAATGGTCTACATTAATAGATTACAGTGGGCATTTTTGACATACACTTTTAATACAAAGTCCTAAGTCAGTGCATACTGCTGCAGAAACAAAGCTGCCATCATGTTGTGTAAACATTTCCACAAGAGGAAATAGTAAGAGAGAGAAAAAGTATGTGTGAAGGAGGCAGTTTTATAGAGTGGGTCTGGAGGGTTTGTTTTCTGTTGACAAGCATACTTGTTTGAAGATCCATTTCTCAAGGTGACAACTGTTGCACCATTACTACAGGTCATCACTGCAGCAACTGAAAAAATGCCAGTAGTGACCAAATCAATGAGCATGTGAAGGATATTTTCATTACAAAAAAATGTAACCCAGTAAAAGGACCTCAAAGTATACTTTTTTGCCACTGAGTTTTGCACTCAACATGAGGGGTGATGTTTAGCCACCTGCACCAGGACCCTTTCAGCTCAGATGACCAAAGAAATGCTGAAAATCTTCATGGACTGAGTAGCCGGACTAGAAAAACAATTAAAAAGGCATTGCTTAGCAGAGCTGGTGTTACTTCGGAGGCACAAGCCCAAAAGGTCCATTACATAGCAAAGTAATTGTGTGATGTACAGCATATAATTAAGCAATAACCCACAAGTCGGTGTGGCTATCTCAGGATCAGCTCCCAGTTGGTGTGGTTTAACCACAACAGTGAAGCATGCATATGGGAGTTATGTTTCATGCTTGCACAGTACATCAGCACAGTGCATGTGAAGCAACAGATAAAAGAGAATCTCCATTTTTTTTTTTTTACAGAATGCAAGAAAACTGGAGTAAGCCCAACATAGTTGGGAAGGTGGCCTAATGGTTAAGGTGTTTGCCTTACAAACACAAGGTGCAGAGTTTGAGTCTCCCAAGGGATAATTGGCTAGGCTTAACATTGCTTGCAAGAGCAGTTAGCTTAGTATGAGCCTATAATGATATCCTACTGAAACAGGAAGTACTTTAAAGGGTTGGGAGGGTGGCCTAATGGTTAAAGTGTTTGCCTTGCAAACACAAATTGCAGGGTTTGAGTCTCACAAAGGATAATTGGCTAGGCTTAAAATGGCTCACAAGGGCAGTTAGCTTAGTACTAATCTATGAACCTATAATGGGAGGGGGTTCCAAAAATAGAGACAGATTTAAATATTGCTCTTATAAATTTAGAAAATCCTTGAAAAGCAAAAACCTGGACATTCTCTGCATAATCCAGACAGTTGAGAGGTATCAGAGTCTGTTGAGGTTTTAGGAGACAGAGCGGAAAAACAAAGAAAATCAGGTATGTTTCTGTTTCTTTAGTTTCCAGAATGAACCTGATTTTTCTTATATTTTTCTCCAGCACTGGCTGAAATTTTTTCTATTGGTGTATGCTTGATTTACAACAGGCATGCTGTTTGGTTTGTCCATCCAGTGTGCATGTTTCTGAGTGTCAAAGAACCGTTACTGTATAATTAATTTTTGGCTATATCCTATAGGCCCAAATATTATTAAGTATTAGAAATTTTAGCCACTATCCATTTAAGAGATATTCCAACACTGCTTTAGAAAAAGTGTGACAAACTGACTCTGAAGACTCTGAAACATTGCAGTACACAAGTCAAAAGACTGTCATGCCATGAGAATATGTACAGAACTGAGGATTTTAGAACTGCAGTAAACCTGTGTCAAATATCAGTAGCAAAAAAAAGTATCAGTTGTAAGCATAATCTTTTTTTAAGTGTGGAAAAATGGTCATATAGCTAGAGATTGTACAGTAATAACAATGCTGCCGCTGTGAAAGCTTTGACCTTTGAAAAGCACGTTACTAGTGATGTTATGCCTATGGAATGTGATAAGCTTCCTGCCAGAATGGTTGAGAATGCATTCTGTTACTGTAATTAAGTCCATTGTCTTAATTAGAGTCTGGCATTATGGTCATTCTGATGAAGAGTCAGCAAGTATATAGGAAGGATACACTTACTGGCAAAGTTGATGAAGTAGCATGCATTAATGGTGATAAACAGTAACCCATTACTCAAGTAGAAATAAAACTGTGTTTGGGAAGGTAGCTCATTCTGTTGTGTAGTACTTAATTTAACACATGATATGATAAGGAAAGATTTTCCCAACTTTAAAGATTTATGAAGGCTATGAAAGAAGGCAGTCTTGTTTTAGTCCACAGGATCAGCCCGATGGCTCTCTTTCATGCATCCAGTTAACACATTCATTTCTCTGCTGAGGCAAGAGTCTCCTGGCCCATTCATTTCCCCAGTGGAGGCATGTTGGGTGCTATTAAGTGGGCCCTTCTGCATATGCTACATACTTTCCTATCCTTACGCCTCAGCAGCTTATGAGTACTACTATTGCTCCCTCTGGAGGTGCATGTACAGTTCTGTGCATGACCAACTTCCAACCAAGTGACACACCTCAGGCACTCTAGGTTTGTTGTGCTGCAGTGCTGTGGTGCTGTGGTGATACATCTGCATTACTGCACTTCCACTAGGTGTTACCATTGCGTTGGTAATGCTCCCTCTTGTTACCAAAGCAACGAGCCAAGATGTCTCATTTCCTTGCCCCTCCCCAGGATGAGTACGCCAGTAGAGGTTGTTGAGTCCCATCCTTTCTGACCTGTCCCTCAAATGCCTATGCTGTTACTCATATAGTAGTCATTTAAGTTGTAGTCAGGCCATTGTCCCTCACTGCCATGGAGCAAGACAGTTGCCCTTTTGATAGACCACCCTGTCATTATGGGGATGTGAACTGGCCTGTAAATAAGCCTACAGCTGTAACTCTGCCTAAGATGGAAAAAGGTTGGGAAGCAGCTACAAAACACATTCATTACAGTGTATGAATATAACAAAGATCAGGATCTAAAGATGCAAACATTTGGCTAAGGATACAGAGATACAGGAAGAAAAGAAGAACGGACACATTTTAAAAAGGCATGTCAGCATACACCTGTGCAGAGGTGTCTGTAAGAGCAGAACTAATGGAAGAAATTGAGCTAAATGGTGAAACACAGCAACCAGAAAGTGTTACTAAGCAGAGATTATAGTTGCCCTTGCAACATGAAAGTTTTATGAAGCAGGAAGTGGAAGTGGTGTGCAGAATTTAAGAGAAGGGATCACTCACTGAAACAGCATATTCTAGAGAGTGAAGTATGAAAAGTGCTCAGCCTGAGCAGACGTCTAAACTTTCTGTCAAGTTAAAATAGAAAGTCTCGGAAATGAAGAATTTCAAGCAAGTTATTGCTTTGAAGGAAAAAACTTACACGTAAGACAATTCCACCAGTGCAAGATAGAAAAATAAAGGGAAAGCACCAGGCAACAGGTATCCAAAAGTATGGAAAAAGTAAATCTGAAAATAAATTGAGCTCTAAGGTACCCTTTTTAGAGAAAAAGCAACTTAGAGAAAAAAAGAGCTGGAGAAGGTGGTGTTCAGTCACTCTGAGGCAGATGGTGAAACACAAAAAGAAGAAAAAGTAGAGAGGGTAATATATACTAACAGACAAGATAACACTGAAAAGAACTACAATTGTATTCTTTTTTTTAGCTACAATACATTACCTTTAAGCAAAAGTAAGATGGTTCTATAACTGGTGTTCAGAAAGGGGAAAAAAGTAAGGCAATAATAGCAACTGACACTGACGATTATTGTACTATACCGGTGCCTTGGTCTAGAAGGATAAAATGCTGACGCAGATTTGCTTTGTGTCCATATGACTGATGTGCTGGCAGCGAAAGGTGGGTGGATGCATCCTGGGAGAGAGGGCACGCACTTGCAAGCACCTCACAGTCAGTCACTGGTGGAGGCTGGGGTCACATAAAGGTGCACGGTCCTAAATGGAGAACAGGCAGTGAACATTTGCTGAGTCACCACAGTGGTGAGATAGCACTTGCTGAGTCATCACAGTGGTGAGATAGCATTTGCTGAGTCACCACAGTGGTGAGATAGCATTTGCTGAGTCACCACAGTGGTGAGATAGCATTTGCTGAGTCACCACAGTGGTGAGATAGCATTTGCTGAGTCACCACAGTGGTGAGATAACATTTGCTGAGTCACCACAGTGGTGAGATAGCATTTGCTGAGTCACCACAGTGGTGAGATAGCATGCCAGCATGTCACTACTGCATGCACATCTGCTGTCAGATAGTTACAAATTCATTTAAAGGGTGAAGGGTAGGTCATAATAAAAAAACACCCCCAGCAGCAATATGGTGCTACATTGGAGTCCTTGCCTTGATCTTCAGCCCCAAACATATTGTTAGGTAGAGCCCAGAAGAAGGTTAGGCAGGTCCAGTAAACTCAGTGAATAAGGAGATGAGGCAGTGACAGATGATAGTCATTTGTTAAAGCCAAAAAAAAAAAGATTACTAATATGAACGAACTTTTAGACACAAAGACCCTAGCCCCTTTTTTGTTAGGAGATAAGCAGTATCTTCTACCTCATGACATGCTGACACTGAGGAAACTGCAGAGCTGGCTGAGCCCCCCCCCCTCCAAGCTGCATACATTTTAAAAAGACACAATGAAAAGATGACACTGAGGAAAGTAAGAAAAATATAAATGCAGTTGTAGGGTAAAAAGCTGAAGAAGACATCCCTACCTCCTATCCATACTTTGAGCTGCAAAATGACTTGTTATACACAGTATAAAAGAATGGAAAGGAAAATATTTAGCAGCTGTTGTTGACCGTGCCTTTCAGAAATCTGATGAGGACATTAGCAGATAGCATTAGGAGACACTTACGAATGGGTGAGGCTAAAGGAAGGTTCTTAGCAGGGTTTTACTGGCCAGGAATAATGAAATAAGTTGAGAACGTATGTGCTGGATGTCTCAAATTCCAGAAGACAGACCTCCACCCAGGTTTTAAAAATATTTTGATCCCCATGTCTGGCACAGAGGTGATATTTAAACATTTTGCTTTAGACGTTGTTATGCCATTGATAAAGTCCAGCAATGGGTTTGAATATATTTTAGTGATTTTTGACTATGCAACATGATACTATAAAGGTATCCTACATCCCACTAAGCAGGGGTGGCTCATGCTATAGGAGTGCAGGACTGCAGCCCACCCAGCTGTAGAAAGAAGAAAAAAACAAATCACAAGTGCCAGAACTCTGTGCATACATGCTTGGAGTTCCTGGAACTCACAGAACTCCAGACTGCTGTGTCAGCAGTCCAGATAGGGGGGGAAAGGCATCCTCCCATCTTACAAAGACATGTGTCTGGAGTGTTTCTCCCTGGGCCTCTGCTGAAAACTGGCTTTTGTTCCAAGTCAGACTTTCCTGGTTAACAAATGTTAAATAAATAAAAATGACAGGCATTTGAATTTCAGACTTCATATTCTTCAGAAAGTACATGGTAACACAAAACCTTTCATTCTAGCAATTTTCTAAGTTTATAAGATGGATATTTGAAATTTGTCCCTATTTTTGGGACTGTATTCCCCCATTATTGGCTTCGTCCAGGTTTTTTGTGCTAAGGTTGAGAGCTATGGTGAGAACTGAATTCACTGAATAGGTTTGGGGGCTGTATTTCCCCACTATTGCCTTTGTTCAGGTGTTTTTTGCTAAGAGGTTGACAGCTGTGGTGAGAACTGAATTCACTAAATGGTAGCCATTGAAGTTTCAATCTTATTCTCTTTCATAAAGCAGCTGATTTGGCATAGTGTTATATAGCTCTTGACTGTTTTGCACAGAGTACTGGGTTCAAGACTTGGCAATGAAATGTATGTTGGTAGCACAGCATTTTATTCTAGCAACTTTCCAACATTATACAAGCAATGTTTAAAATGTGTCCCTGTTTTTGGGCTTTTGCCCTCTCCCAATACATTTTGGCTTTTTCCAGATTTCTTGTGCTACAAAGTTCAGAGATACAGCTGAGTGTCGAGTAGATTTTACAAGGAGCTGAGAGATGCATGGGAACAAAAGTTTAATGCTGCTTATGCTAAGTCTGCTTGCATTGTTAATAGCACAACATGTAGTGTACTTGCTTTTGATGCAGAAGGCTGTGCGTTCTACTCCCACAGTAGGTAGATGGATTGTTGATACTGTACTGTGTTGTAAAGGCGGTGGATGCTGCAGTCCTTTTTGGCAAAGATACCTAGTAACTATGAACCTGTTATTAGTTTGCCATCCATTCCCTATTGCAATATTACTAGCTTATAATTTTTTAATGTAACTTAGGCAATTTATTCCTCAAGGGCAACAGGCACTTTATTTGTAGATGAAAGAATGAAATATAAAATTGTTTGCTAGCAGCAACCTCTTCATTAGTTGCAGATCTCTTTAATGTGGAATTATTTATTTGACTTTTACTTCTTCAGACATTGTGCATATTTACTGATACTGGTGGACTCTAGAAGTTTGAGTAGACTTTTTTGATGGAAATGTTCTGAATTGAGCAGTTTTGTTATTATCGGTGCATGCATTTTGTTTCATTGTTTACTGGAAAAATGTTCAAAACAATAAATTTAAAACATCCTGTAACAACTGTACTGTATTGTATAAGAAACATAATTTAATACAATCAGGAAGGTGTATTAAAGAGCACGTGTATGTTTCGTGTGTAGGGGGCCTATGATTTGAAAACAGCCCAAAGTTAATCTTTATCTGCCACTGGCAAAATGCATTTTCTTTGAATGTGGGTTTCAATGCTGTTTCAACGAATGTGAGTTTCAAGGGCAGAGAAGTTTTAATGCTAAGTCTATTTTCATTGTGAGACTGCATTGCATGTTTAGCAGATATCTATTAGTGTTTGTGCTGTAAAATGTAAAATAAAACTTTCAAATGAAATCCAAATCATCGCAGAAGTAAAGCAGTATGCACATTACAGTGTTTATGGTAAATGGGGCAAAATAACCAAGAAATGGGGCATTGGAATGGCTGCAGGGGGAGGCTACATTCGACCATGATTTTGTGAGGGGGGAAAGGGCAGCAAACTCAAAGATAGCCCCAGCTGAACTATACCTCTCAACTGTTCAGATTTTTGCATAATGAATAGATTTTTGCTTCTTATTTTTGATTTGTTCCGCATAAAATTTGTGGTTTTCTTGCAAATCATTTAGGAATGAAGTCACTAAATAATGACAAACATTGAGTTTCAGACATCATAACCTTTAAAAAAATGCATGCTAAAGCAAGACCTGTTATTCTATCAACTGTCTTAATTTTATACAAGAGCAATTTATAATGCTGTTTGTATGTTCCCCCAATATATTTGGCCTTGTCCAGATTTCCTGCATTAAGAGGTTGAGAGGTGCATGCAAATAAATAGCTTTATAGAATTAGGAATATCCAAACCTCTCAACTGTCCCCAATTTTGGCTCAAAATGTTGCTCTCCCCTAATAATCCCTCTGCAAAATGGCAATTTTACAATTATAAATAACTGTAATGATCAGAGTTATAGATTACTTTTATTTCAGAAATGCATGTAGATTCTCTTATTTTGTTAGTTGCTCAAGTTAACAATACTAATATTAAAAATATGTCCCTTCTTTGACAGGTTCCCAGCTGTATTGTGTGGCAATTTTAAATTTTTGCATCACATTTTTCTTCTGTTTTTCATAAAATTGTGGTTTTCTGGAAAATGAGTGGAAAATCATTAAAGATTGAAGTTAGAAAATAATGGCAGACATTTGAGTTTCAGATTTCATACCCTTCAGAAAATTTGTACTAATGCAAGACCTACTAATATTCTAAGTTTATAACAGCAATATTTAAAATGTGTCCTTATTTTTGGGCCTGTGTCCCACTTCTATGTATGGCTTTGTCCAGATTTCTTGCTCTGAGGTTGAGAGGTATGAGTGTCAGAGCCATCGCCATCAGCCAGAGACATTTCAAATTGTGACATACTTTTTGCACCCCACTCCCCCATATAGTGACTCTGGATGTGTCCAAGCAAGGCAAGCAGAGTATTCCCCCATCCAAGGTAGACATAAGTACGACAGTGGCTTTTCATCTGTCCTTGATTTTGCAGAATGTTCTGGTTTTCTGTCATATTTTTATACTGTTGATTTATGCTTCTTATTATTCAGAAAATGCATGCTTTCGCAGTACCCTGTTGCTCTGTGCTTAAGTAGCAATGCTTTAATGACCATCAGGTAAGCTTGTCGGAGATTGTAAGATGCAGGTAAGCTTTAATAAGAATACTGTTAAAGAATTACCAACATTGAAAGTGTTTTGTTGTTGTCATGCAGAGAATATTTACACAACTAGATAACGTATAAGCCTTAGGTGTTATGCATATGATAGTATTTGTAATAAAGGACAGGATTAAAGTATTTTCAGAAGCTCATCAAATTTGTTGGAGACTTGCAGTCATCTTTGCAGGCTTTACCTGTAAACTAAACAGAATGCCAATCTATCTAGTGTGGTCCATAACTTGTGTAGTAATCCTTTAAGCAATTTATCTTGAGCTTGTTTCTTGTTTACTGTTCATTTTTTACTTTGATCATGTCTTCCCATGAAACAAGTAGATAGTTGTTGTCAGCTGGTCTTTTTTGGATAAGAAATGCTTTTACAAGTGGGGATATCACAGAGATTGCTACTTTCAGCATGTTATGTGGTAATTTTATAAAGCTGAACATAAATTATAATTAGAACTGCAGTGCAAAGGGTGGGAGGTTGGCATAGTGGCTAAGGTGTTCACCTTGCAGAAACAAGTTGCAGGGTTTGGTTCTGACATGGGGTAATTACCTAGGCTTAAAATAGCCCACAAGGGCAGTTAGCCTAATAAATTCCTATGAGCCTATGAGAAGTGGTGTGAGTTGAGTGCTGCTTGTTTTTTTATACTTGATTTTGACTGGCATTCCAGTAATGTATTTAAAAAGTAATTTATTTTTCCATGCCTCACAACCTTTGTGGTTCCATCTAGATATTAAGTAAGCTGTCATGTAGCCAATGCATTGAAATATTTCTTCCTTCTGCACTTCATTTTGTCTTGATTGGACTCTTGTAATGATGGCTTGGCACCCAGGGCAGTGCATTTAATTGAAGTTCCAGTTGTTGTGGTTTTGAGCATAGCTCCACCCCCTTTCTAATTGGCCACACCCCTTCCCATTGGCCCCACCCATTCAGCTGTCTCCTGCAGCCTTCCTTTAATTTGAAGTCACCAGCCGCCGCTGCCACTAATTAAAGATAATAGTAAGGCTATAGCTATAGACCTACTGTTATCATGTTCCAGAGTAGGGCAACGTATATAAATACTCATTGACCAGAGAACTCCATTTATGTCTAGGACAATGCACCAACTATGCTAATGTATTAAGGTTTGAGCAATTACAAACCTCAGTATACCATAGATAGAGGGATAGAGTATTGGAATGTTTTTAATAAATGTTTATTAAATTTAACATCTCTATAGTATTTACCAAAAACGGAAGGCAGTCTAAATGTAATCAACAGTACTTAATGGTAACAACACATTATGCTAACTAAATTACTATAAACACATCTTCAGCTCTCTATTCTTCCTAGTCTGAAATTAGCATTTCTTAATTGTCCCAGCATCTTGAATTGTTATTATTATTAACATAGCTCAAGATCATTGGACCAGCTCCTTAAACAAAGATATTGAATTGGACTTCAATTTCCTAGTAATTACTTTTCTGGCAACTGTTATGAGACTCCAGAACATTGTATATTGTTTGCTACGTACTACCATTGGAACAGGAAAATTTGTTAACATTATTACTATTGTTAATTCATATTTATCTAACCAGAATTCTTTAAAAAAGATGCTAATACATTTCCAATAACTATTCAAGTTGTCACAGTCATTGAATATATACATTCAACTGGCTTAAATTTGGAGACTTTATAAGGTGTAGTTTGTATACTTACTTCCACATAAAAAAAATCCAGTGTAGTCTAGGTAATGTTAGGCTAACAGATTTCATCAATAAGATCTTATTCTTTTCATCCATTAAGTCTCATAGTTCACTAGTTTCTAAAAGTTTTCAGTAACATTTATCAGAGTTATTCTGACTATTCAAGATCAGTTTACATAGTTTAGAGATTGGCCCTGCCATGACTGATAATTATATATTATCCTTAATGGGAATAACTGGGATCATACCATAGATAATTTGACAAGATACATGCATTGGGTAATGTATTTAGGAGCTGTATCTGTCCATTAGTAATACGGAGGCAGTCCTGCAGTAAATTTTCTGTTTCCCCATCCATAGATCTCAGTTGTGCTTAAATATGGACAGGGATAAACTTTGTTTTATGTGGATGAGGAGTCTGTTCCACAGTAGCGTTATCCTCTGTGAGATATACCTGTCCTTCCAAACCATTCTGTTGATGTCGCAGAAGAGGTTTAGATCCCTAGACTGAGTATTTCTAATGTCATTTGACTTCATGATGTGCAATAACTCCATCAGTAATGGGTCTGAGGATGCCGTATATACCAGCCACATGTCACATCATAGCGAGAGTCTGTAGGATAACAAGCATAGTGAGAGAGCACTGAGAAGGTCCATGTCAGACATGTTGTTTAGGCCGTGTATCCTTTTAGTAAGGTATCTCTGTGGATGTTGCAGTTGTTGCATGTGTCTGAAAAGATATATGACAAACAGGGCATTATATTCAGTAATTTCTCCTTTCATTTCTCACATCAATTTTTAAGCTGTATTACTATTTTTCTGTTTGTAAATTATTACTAACCTCAAAAATACCATATTTAGATCTTTTACTGAAATGGAAACAGAAGATCCGCTGTGGCGACCTCTAACGAGAACAGCCGAAAGAGAAGACCTGTAGCTATCATGCTATAAATACATTAACTGTTATCATACTTTATTTTTATACTCAATAATTAGTCAATTCGTGTTAATTTAGGGTTGCCACCCCTTCATTTTTTTCCAGACTATCCAGAAATCAAACTGATTCTCTGGTAGTCCGGAAAACACTGTACAAACTCCGGTATTCGGTTTCAAAAAGGAAACAGACTATCGGAGTTTGTAAATCAGCTGATTTACTATGCTTTTTTTACAGAAAAGCATAGTAAATCAGCTGAAAGCAGGTAGCAGTTATGGAAAAAGAGGGTGTTCTGCACTGGGTGATGTCATCATGACATCACAAAATGGGTGGAATGTGGGTGGGAGAGGGGGTGGGACAGGCGGGGTTACTGGTGACGTGGAGGGTGTGGCTTTACTCCAGTTTTAGCGATGATGAAAGGTGGCAACCCTATGTTAATTTCTTTTTTTGTTTGTTTTTTTTTGTTTTATATGCTATGTTCATGTAAGAAATATTTAAAAATCATGTAAATAAGCAGGCGAGCAGATGTTTTTGCCCTGCAATTATAAATGTGAATAATGTGGAACATAAATGTGGAACTTCTCTCCCTGGGCCTCTGCTGAAAATGGGTTTTACCCAGTTGGACTTTTCCTGGTCATCAAAGACAGACAAATAAATAAATAATTGGCCTATTGAGGGCTGAATAAAGGGGGACAATGACACCCCTAGATCTAGACGCAATCCCCTTTGTTTATAAGCTGTGAAATATAGAAGGACTTTCTTACAACAATAGGCATGCTGGTCAAAAGTTAGGTTACTGTCCACATAATTTCGCAAATCCTGAACAATTGGGTCAGCTGTCAGGAACATACTGTCAATGCGTTGTTCCCTGGGGTTCATGACTTCCCAAAGGATGTAATAATGCATTTTTTTGGCATTTAGTTTTAGTCCATGATTTTGACACCAGTTATTTATTTGAGACACACCATCCTGCAGGATGGCTAAGTCATTTGGGGATTCAATGCTTGCTCCTAGTTTGCAGTTATCTGCAAACGTAGTCATCCAGAGCCCTTTGGTATTGGCTTTTACTTCAGAACCATAGATGCCAAACAGGAGAGGTCCCAGTACAGAACCCTGGGGGACTCCACTGGCGATTGGTTTCTTTGTTGAGGTAACTTTCATTATTTTATGATCTGCAGCCTGCCTGTGAGCCAGTTGGTAATCCAGAAGGTGACGTGGGGTTTGGGGTTATAGGTGACATATGGGGTTATCCCCAGTTAGCTTTTCTACTGTGTCTGAGGGGAGAATTGTCAAAAGCTTCGGCCAGATAAAGGTACGTGGTATGTACTATTTTGCCTTCATCCATTGCTTTGGTGACCTTTTCAAAAAGATCCACCAGGCTGAGTAAGCATGACCTTCCCTTGATGAATCCAAACTGGGATGAGTCCAGTGTTTGAAGGTTCCCTGACCTCTGATTAATTCCATGATAAGCCTTTCCATGGCTTTGCATATGGAGCTGGTCAGACTTATGGACCTGTAATTTCCTGGGTCTGTTAATGACCCTCCCTTATGCAGGGGAATAACTGCAGCTGTTCTACATTAACTCAGTACAAAACTTGTATGGAGGCTGAGATTGAACAGTGTTGTTAGGGGTGTGGCTGAGACTGAACAGTGTTGTTAGGGGTGTGGCTAAACCATCCAGGGATATTGTCAAGACCCACTGATGCAGTTTCTTTAGCTTTTGATAGCAATTTTGGGACTTCGTCTTGTGTGATAGTTGGAGCCAAGCCAGTTTCAGATACATTTTGAGGGACAGATGGAGGGAGGAGAGGTACAAAGTTAGTGTTACATTTATCAGCCAGTAGGTCCCTATAGCTTTAGCATCAGATCAGGCAACATCATTCACATTCAGCTCAGTGCGTTGCTGCATTGTGCTTTTGAGATTACAAACATAACTAACAAACACCTTGCGATTGCTTTTAGCTTGAATAGCTGTTTTAGCCTCAAACTTGGCTTTGCTCATGAGTTGTTTATTTTACTGACAAGGGCTCCAACATTCTGGGAATTGCTCTTCTTACTTTGGTCAAAATTATTTTCCTTTTATTACAAAGCTTGTTGATATTATGGTTCCACCATGTGGATTTGTTTCTGGGATTTGCCCTGGACTTGTTTCTATGTAGTATAGCTGGATCTGTGCAGCTGTTTACATGTTGGTATAGTGCTGTGGTGTACAGTTCTGCATAATCAGTAGATTTAACTGGGTTTGCTGAGGATTTGAACCTTGTCAGTATATCACTCAGTAGTAGGTAGTTTGTCTTAAAGAAATTTCTAAAGCTACCTTGGGTGGAAGGGATCTCTAGTTTTGGTTTTATTTTGAAGGAGACTGCTTTAAGGTCAGACCTAACAAGTGATGAAGATACACAAGGGATGGTGCAAGATGCTCCCATATTAGTAAGGACAAGATCCAAGGTGTTATTCCCCCTAGTGGGTACTCTGACTAACTGTTCCAGAGCATTTGTGTTGTACTGACAAAGTCCAGGAATCTTTGTGCTTGTACACTAGTGGTGTTGTAGGTTTCCCAGTCTATAGCTGGATAGATTAGATCACCTAGCAAAACAGTACTGGGTTTAATACTGAGTGATCCTATTTCTTAAAGATAGGCATCATGGCTACATTTTTCCATAATGACAAAACAATTTTTAGTAGTAATCCAAGGGATGTATCTAAACTTCTTCTTCTCTTTTTGGCTTTTCCCATTAGGGGTCTTCACAGCATAACAATGGTCTGTTGACAATTGGCAATGGAGTTTTACAGTGTTGAGTTGCCAACCCAGCGCCCAACCTTCCACAGAAGGCACACACATGCACACACTCACACCTAGGACCAATATAGAGTGTCCAATCCACCTGCATCATGCCTTTGGAATATGGGAGGAAACTGGAGCACCCGGAGGAAACCCACATGACCTCAGGGAGGACATGCATACTCCGCACAGACGGCACCCCAGCCAAGAATCAAACCAGAGAACCTAAACTTCATTTACTTAATATTTTTTTCTGTTGACATAACTATTCCCTTGTCTAAGCAGTGATATCACAATTTCATATTGTTATTTTTTAGCATTTCATACATTTATGATTTATTTATTTATTTTATTTATTTTATTTAACATTTGTTGACCAGGAACCACAGAAAATAGGATAGAGCCTATTTTCAATGGAGGCCCAGGGAGAAACGCTCCAGATACTTTGGCTTTCTAGAAATCCTGATGTGTATGCTATTGGGCAGGCTTGGGTATATCTAAAGTTTTTTTATATATATATATATATATATATATATATTCAAGTTTTTAAAATGAGTTTCCTTCTATAAAATTTGAAGTAAAATATAAAATATAAAAATATAAAAATATTGAGTTTAATAAATCTGAAATCATTAATAATAATATTTTATATGATTAGTGGAACATTGCAACCAAGCATTAAAGTCCATACTGAAAAAAAGTTATTGAACAATATGGCAAAAATAAAAACTGTGACCAGCTAATGCCATACATCTGCCAGGCATTACTGAGGAGCCATAAGCCTTGATATGCTTCAGCTGGGCATCCACAGGGATTGTTGGTCATTGCCAAAGAGACTTAGGAAGAAGAAGAAAGGAAAACCCCATCGAACATTATACCAACTGACAAGATAGGCTCAAAACAGCTAAATCCTATAGTACAGAAACACATGGAAGGAGTCAAAGCTGCACAATAAAGAGTATATATAAAAAGAGGCGTTGGAACCAGGGAATTCAAAGCTGAAGAACAAGAGCTAGTTTTTCTCCTTCCAGCAGAAACATTTTTTTGATAAATGGCTGAGCCATTTGAACAGAAAAATTGAATGAGGTATATTTCAGAATTTGGCAGGCTGTTAAGAAATGACCAGAACAGATATACCAATATCACTGTTCTGAAGCCATGGAAAAAAGCACAAAGCTCTGTCATTGGTTAAGCAGCATAGACTATTAACTCCAGTGAAGGAAGAACATTGTCCTCAGTGTTTGCAGTTCAGGTAGATGATACATTATCTGTGTCACAGAAACAAAAAGGAAATACAACTTTCTGTTCAGGAACAAGGAAGTATTTTCAGTGTTGCTTGGTAGAATGAACCTGTTTTAACATCATATTCTGACCATTAATAGGCTCATAGGTGTTTACTAGGCTATTGACATGTTACACAAATAATCCAGTGATGGGTCTAACAAGATATGTGGGACATTTACATGTTTCCATATTCATTAGGGACAGGAGGGGAGAATTTGTGGCTGCCAATCACTTTATCAATATCATATCTGAACAGATTAAGAACACGGATCCATAGAAGCAGTATTCTGTGTGAAACAATCCTATCCATCCCACATGATCTATTTATTTTCCAAGAAAGACAGAGGTCCTTTGAATAGGTGTTTATTATACCATTGGACTTGTGAATATGTACTATGTCTGATAGAGTAGGGTCTGTAGAAGCTCTATGTGCGTGGCAGAGGTCACCTCTCAGTCACCTATATGACACCAAGAAGACATACAAGGCTTTGTGATGGTCTGCATAGTTTCTACAGGGAAAACTCCAGATGAACACAATAACCTGAAGCCTGACAAAACTCTGGAGTCACAAAGAAGGTCTGTGTAGAAAGTAGTAAAGAAATGGTTTAAAACAGTGAAAGAAACGGAGTCACAAAGAGAATGCAGCAACCCCATAGTGTTAGCCCCTAAACTTAATCAAGGTTTGCAATTCTTTTAGGAAGCTGAGTGACAAATTACAAAAAGGCCTGCAATAGATGAACATGCAGAAAGTTTTTGTTTTATTTTATTTATTTATTTTTTATTTATTTATACATTTATCCTTTGTTGACCAGGTTAATCCCACTAGGCTAGTGGTCTATTTTCTGGGAATACCGGAGGTGGTATTTATAGTACTAGTGGATGTTCTGGACAGGTTATCAAGGAACTCCCCCTATTCTTTTTAATAGGTGCCATGGGATCTTTTACATCCACCTGAGCTATCACCAGCTCAAGCAGATGGAACCTCAGTTTAACATCTCATCCGAAGGTTGGGGAGGGCAACTTTCCTTAATACACTAGGGTTCTCCAAGACCCTCTGGCAAATCCCTCTAACAACTGAAGCTAAATAAAAAAAACAGCTTTTTCCACACCTAAGGGATTATTCTAGTGAATTGTCACCCCTTCTGAGATACATGATGTTCCTGCAACCTTTGAATGACTTACAGAGTGAGACTTAAAGCCCACTGGGCAATATGCTTCTGCCTATTTGGATGATGCTGTAATCCAATCAGAGGAAAGGAACTTGCATTTGGTCAAGGCATAAGCTCTATTAAATACCTTAAAAATAAGCCTGGATAACTACTAATGCCTCCAAGAGCAATACAGGCATAACAGACATTAAATGCCTAGGACATGAATTAAAAAGGGAAATTATTAAGCACCAAAGGAAAAAATGCAGAAACAGAGAAATAAATGTCCTATACTAGACACCAAAACAAGTGACAGCATTCTTAGGATAAGCTGGTTATCAGAAGTATATTTGCCATTTGGCAATATTTGCTTGGCTCCTCACCAACCTAAAAAATGGGAAGATGTCCCAAGGACAGTGTGTGTGTGTGTTTGTGTGTGTGTGTGTGTGTGTGTGTGTGTGTGTGTGTGTGTGTGTGTGTGTGTATATATATATATATATATATATATATATATATATATATATATATATATATATATATATATATATATATATATATATATATATATATATATATATATATATATATATATATATATATATAGGGTCTATATTAAATCAGTGAAATGCTTAAAAAAAGCGAACGCTGATTTATCGACCCCATGTAAGCAAAAGCTTACAATCCTGAACACTTAGAACAGCAATTTGTTTCCCAGGGGAAAAAAAAAATCGCTGTTCCAAAAAAGAAAAAAAAAATACTTTAAAACATTACATAAAGTGGGGGGCTTTTCCCCCACACACCCCCTGACATGGGGGGCCTGTGCCCCCCACACACCCCTACTTAAATATACCAACGCCAAGATCGCACTACAGTGACGAAAATGGCAAAATAATGAAGGCGGCCAAGCAATTTCTTTCCCAGGGAAAGAATTCGTTTATATGCCTTTTCAGTATTTTGCCATTTCGTGCTTTCAGCTTCGATCAAGACACATTCGAAAGAATGCATCTTCGATCACATAATAGGGAACATATGTATATATATATATATATATATATATATATATATATATATATATATATATATATATATATTTATATATATATGGGTCTACTTCAAGCGAAACTTCATTTGAACAAAACCCACATTATCAAGACAAGTTTGCTGAAAGCGAATCAGCAAAAACTTAAAACAACAAATCACATAATACTGAAGAAAACTCACCAGACATCTCTTAACAATTTATCAACAGCTCTCTTTATAAAAAATAAACTTAACACCTTCTGATACCATACATATTTAAAGAAATCACGCTATACCTCTATCAAAACATCCCACTGCTAATTCTTCCCATAATTCCACACTACCTTAAAGAAAAATCACTGTAAATACACTATAGAAATTTGATTTATTACATTGTTTTTGCAGGGTAGGGAAGCCCCTCTGCATCCCCCGCAAATTAAATATACCAACTCCGAGATCCCACTACCTTGTAGAAAAAGGCATTTATACATCTATTTTGCTACTGCTGTGACTGACTACACATCAGTAACTGCTTTTTTATTTTCTGTGATTCACTGTTTTAAGTTTTCTCTGTTATACACTTCTGTCAAACTCATCTCGATAGTGTGGGTTTCATTCAAATGAGCTTTGGCTCATTTGAAGTAGACCCATATATCTATCTATATATATTTTTTGTGTGTGTGTGTATGTTGTTTATATCTATATCTATACATATATATATATATATATATATATATATATATATATATATATATATATATATATATATATCTGTCTCTTTCTCTCTCACTATATATAGATGGGTCTACTTTGACCCATCGTAATTACACTTCAGTGAAAGTCAGTTAGACAAGTCCATTTTCGTGAAAGTTGATTTATCCAAAAATGCACTTTTGCAAAAATCAACTAATGGAACTACAACAGAAAAAAACAACAAATACAATGCACAGATGATTGAAAATGGTACTTAATGGTGATGCCAGTTCATGTTTTAGCCTGTTCAGAAGCCTGGGATGTCATCTGGTCCCATAGAGGTCATGTTCCTTGCCTTGGACAGGGCTTTGAGAACCTGCTCTTCAGATATGTAAGGTGGGGGGTAAGTTTGGGGGAGGATTTGTTGTAAGTTAGGAGGGGATAAGGAAGTGAAATGTTCACCAAACCTATCCACTTGCAGGTTTGCTATCTCTGTGGGGTCAGTGTGTGTGTGTGTGTGTGTGTGTGTGTGTGTGTGTGTGTGTGTGTGTGTGTGTGTGTGTGTGTGTGTGTGTGTGTGTGTGTGATACCATTGGCTACCAGTACTGCACATGCTTGGATCCTACCCTTTAAATTACATACATAGCTGTAGACGGCCTTATGGTTATGGCAATACTTGCTAGGTTTCTCTCAAAGAAGCTCTTGGACAATTTGACATGTTGTCTTATTTGCCTATTAAGGCTGAGGAGGGTGTTTTTCCATTGTTGGGTCCTTGTCTTTGTTTTCTTGGACAGCAACTTTTTGCATTTATTGTAGAGTTTGTTGATGCTGGAAGTCTACCACCACAGTTTGATTTTACTTGGAGCTCTGGTGTTGATTCTATTTGATAGAGCCAAGTTTATACACTTATGCAAGTGATTGTACAGGGCTTTAGTGTAAGATTTGGCATAGTTACCACTTTCAGCTTGGGGTGGGACTTGGAATGCATTTATACCTTCACCTAGGAGGTATAACTTGCTTTGGTGAAGTTTTTTAGTCTGATTTCACCCTTTGTGAGTTCTGGTGTTAGTGTCAGTTCAAAGGTGACTGATTTGTGGTCAGTTTTAACTAATGAGGGTCCAACAGCTGCAGCAGTGAACCTGTTTGACGTGTTGGAGAGGAACAAATCTAGAATGTTTGCTCCTCTTGTTCGGGTATGGACAATTTGCTCCGAGGCATTTGAATTCACAAAGTCAAGGAACTTTTGTGTTAGTGAGTTTTGGCTAGAGTAGGTTTCCCAGTTGATGGTGAGATAATTGAAATCCCCTATAACCAGTGTGTTTGGTAAAATTTGGATTGTCTTCAATTTGGTTAAGTAGGCTTCATGGGTGTTGTGACCCCATGGAGGGGGATCTATAACTGGCTACGACTTGAATGGGGGTCTTACACACCAAAACCTGAACCAGGAGTAACTCCAGGGAGTTGTCCAATCTAACTACACAGGAGGTGAATTTATCTCTAATATAGATTGAAACATTGCCTCCTTTGGTTTTCACATGTTCCTTTTGCGGTCTATAGGTGTGGAAGGCATTGTAGCCTTGCAGGGCCTGGGTACTCTCTGAGGCCTTAAACTAGATTTCTGTGACTGCACAGGCATCTACATCTTCTAGTGAGAGAACTGCTTCCAGAGAGTGCAGTTTTTGGTTTAAGCTCCAAGCATTTAGCAGCATGACCCTTATTTTGTTCTGATTGGTTATTTTCACATTGGTAATGCTGCTTTTGAGACCTTGCCTTAGAAAAGGCACTATGGGGAAGGCCAGAGCCTTTGTCAGCAGCCAAAAGCCTAGGTGTGCAAGGTGCAAACCATCTCTGGCAAAGCAGCAAGGTTTGTCAGCCATGGCTTCCCAGTCAGACAGGAACTGGATCCCCTTGGAATGACATCAAAAACTATGCCAATTATTGAAATCAATCATTTTTTTGTTTATACTGTGGTATCTTTCTAGGTGAGGGTAGTATGCTACTCAAGGATAGGGACATACCTGCCTAGGACACATACTCAGAGAACTAAACCATGTCTCTCTTCATATATTCCAGTGAGGTTCATCTCAGGTCATTCACACCAACATGAACTATGACAGAGTCATAACGGTACTTGTTGCTGAGAGACCTGAGTGCATGCATGATGTGGCAAATCCTGGCACCGGACAAGCAACTGACCGTGACTTTCTCCTTGTCCAACCTGGTGAGTGAGACATCCGTATGTCTCACTACTGAGTCTCCAATGACGACTTGTTTTTTTGAGTGTTACACCTTATAGGCTTGGTGGGTGAGACACTGGTTTTGCTATGTGTCATGGGTGCTGTGGAGACTGTGTTAGCTGTAGCAAACTTGTGTTTTGGAGGTCTCTGGTGTTTCAGTAACTTTTTTGAGATAACCTCCTCTTATATGGATTTACATGTTTGATGTGTACACGCTGGAAAATTTGGTGCAAATTTTAGCACAAACAGGCAAACACACAGACTGCGCTGCAGAAAAGTGGTCTGCTGACCAATGCACAAACAGGAAGAAACCAAAATCAATACACCAGTGATGATGCAGAAGCTAAACTTGAGAAAACTAACAAAAATTCAAAAGGAAACCTGAAAGGTCTCACAAAACACAGATTACCTCCTTTACCAGTCAGGTGTCAATCAAACAAATGTGTCACAAAAGTGCAGATAGCTCCATACAGCATCCAAATGGCAAGGCCTGATCTGACTATGCTAAGCTACAACTAGTCCCTAAGCAGCTGGCCTGGATCTGGACTATGAAATTAACACCAACTACCCTAGGCCATGCGTGGTAACACTAAGAAAAATCAAACACAAATCAGTCATAGCCATGAGCAGAATGAAATGTTTAAATAATAGGACAATTCATCAGGAGGTGCTAGAATGATTTGAACAATGAACAGATCAGTTCATTGGCACTGCTCCTGGGAAAACCTACAGCTACCAGAACAGAAGTAACAAAAACCAGTGAATAAAATAAAGCTAAAAAACAAACAAAGCAATGAAACAACAAGACACTCAAAAAAACAAAAAAAAAAAAAAAGATAGCTGAGTGCAAAGTGCCCAATCCTGATAGGTGCATTGGTGCCAGTACTGGAAAAAATTGTGGTGTAGAATCCTCAAGACATGGAAATATTCTGTGGTGGGGAATAGCCAGCATCTCAGGCGGAGGATGGCCCTCCTGTTGTACAGGCAAGAGAAGGCCTAGTGTTGTACAAAAAAAACAGGGTCAAAAAAATTCAAAACTGACAGGCCAAAAGATATCAAGGATATAGTGTGTATGGGATCAATTGTTTTTATTAAATAATGTTTGCAACATTTATGCAAGAAGCATAACAAAAAAAGTAAGAAAGAATACAGAAAAATTAAGAGAGAAATTAGAGAAAAGAAAAAAAAAGTTCAAAGAAAACTGTAAAAACAAACAAATGCAAACTTTATTATCAAACATTATACAGATTTATAAACATTGGGCCATTTGGAAGAACAAGAAGATGAAAGAAACAAGAAGAAGCAGCAACTAAAGAAATGCAAAATGAGAAGAACAAAACGATTAAAAAAAGCTGTAAAACAGAACTAAGGACATGGGAAAGAAAGATAAATGTGTTATGGTGCAATATTTAGGTAAATGAGAAAACCAAATTAATCAATACAAAAAAGCAGCACCAAAGAACTTTGACAAGAATTACAGGCAAAGGCATCCAGATATGAAACATTTTGCAATACAACAAATAAGATTACAAAGAGAAAAAGTAAAACAGAAGATTGCTAAAGTAGAAGTTAAAAAAATATAAGCTGAAGTTATGGAATACCTGTGAAGTGAAGGATTCAGTGTAGAAAGTCTAGCATATGTTATATCATAGCATGATGGAACAAAGAGTCCCCCAGGTAAGGAGAAACTGGATGAGCAGGAGACATCTGAAGAAGAAATATGGACATGAGAAAGAAAAATACATTTAATATGGTGCAATATTTACGCAAAGGAGAAAGGAAAACGAATCAATACAAAAAGATTAGCACCGAAATTCTTTAAAGAGAAATACAGGCAAAGGCATCTGAATGTGAAAAATTTTACAATGCAAAAAGAAGAAGAAAAATAGAAAAGAGAATTAGTAATGGGAAAGTTAAAAAAATAAAAACTGAGGTTATGAATTAACTGCAAAGGATTTAGTGTAGAAAAAACTATCTCTGATAACACCAAGGCAGGATAGAGCAATGGATCCCCAAATTAAGGAGAAACCAGTGGAGCAGGAAACATTTGATCAGTTGCCATATGAAGATACTTCGGTTCCTTCCACAGGAAACCAGTACAAAATTTCAGTTGGAGTAGTACAGCAAACGAAGGAACAAGAAATTGTGGCAACTCTGACACAGTCAGTGTTGTGTAGTGATAGGCCAGTGAGTTCCCATATGAAAAAGGAATGGATTACCCAGGATGAAACTGAAGAGAATATGGCACAGGAAGATGTTCTGGAACTTTCTGTAGAATGCATGCAGGAAATAGAGAACAAAGAATGTGCCCTCAGTTTTGAAGAAAATGATCTAAGAGAAGAGTTGCTTGATTTAATAGAGATAAACAGACATATTAAGATCAATGAAATAAATCAGTCAATAAAACCTCAAAAAGTCAGAAGTTTGATAAAACAAATGAACACAGTAATTAGGACTGTTCATAAAAATTCATGTGATATAACAGAAGTAAATTGGATATATTACTGTGCAGCTAAATTAATAACAGATAGAGTCTTACCACAAAAACACAGGGCAGTAACAGAAAGGAAGGGAATAAATCAAATGCCATCATGGAAGTATTGAATAGAGAAAACTATAAATTAAGACAAGCAGTGTCACTGTTAGAAGAGTATAGAAGAGGGAACGGAGCAAAAAAATACTCAGAAAGTTAGATGTGATAAAAGCAATGTGCAGTATCAAAACAGATCAGGATCTATTGTGCTCTATCACAAATAATAAACTAAAAATATAAGCACAGGCAGAAAAACTTAGAAGATATGCAGATAAATATAAAGGAAAAGTACAAAATAAGCAATTTATTGATGACCCAAAAGGTTTTTACAGAGAATTCAGAAACAGGGCAAAAGGAATTGAAACACCACCAAAAAGGGAAGCAATAGATACATTTTGGAGAAATATCTATGATGATCCTGTGGAACATAACAAAGTTGCTGAATGGATAGAAGTAAAAGAAAGAATAAGAAATTCAAATGTACAGGATATGAAATTGGATGAGGTAGCAGCCAGAGAAATTGAAACAAAGTTAAGAAAAGCTCCTAATTTGAAAATCCCAGGCCCAGATGTGGTACCTAACTTCTGGCTAAAAGTATTAACATCTTTACATGAAGATTTAGCCATGAGTAAGAACTATTTATATCTGTACCCCAAAGAGATACCAACCTGGTTAACAACAGCAAAAAACAATACTCCTACTTAAGAGTGAATCGGCAAGCTATCCTAAAAACTATAGACTAAATAACTTGCCTTATGACGACATATAAACTATACACTGGAATTGATGCTGACAGAGTTTATAGTCATTTAGAAGAAAACTCAATCATGGTAATTGAGCAAAAGGGTAACAAAAAAAGTGATATGGATCAAAGAATCATTTGTTGTTAATTAAAATCATAAAGGAGAACTGTAAAAAGGGGAAAATGTAAGTAAAGCATGGATAGACTACAAACAAGCCATATGAAGTATCTTCATATCCCACATTCATGAATAGAAGAGTGCTTAAAAATGTATAAGATACCCTGTACACTAACTTATTACATTGCAGCGACCATGAAACAGTGGCAAACCACTCTGCAGTTAAGTCATGATAAAGGACAAATTATTATTTCAGGGATAATAATTCAAAGGGGGATATTCTGGAGTGACTTTCTGTCACCACTGCTCTTTTGTCTTGCCCTGAACTCATTAAGCTGTCTACTTAACACATTAGGTCATGACTACAATTTGGCTCCCAGAAAACAAAGAAGTGTAAAGAATTCTCATCTTTTTTTGGATGATTTAAAACTGTATAGTTCATCAGATGAGGAACTGAAAGCACAACTGCGAGTGATTAAAACTTTTTTAGATGATATAAGAATGTATTTTTTCTTGATAAAAGCAAACTTTAAAGCAGGAAAGCTGTACCACTAAGAAAACATCAGCCTGGGACAGGAATATGATATAAAAGAAATTGAGCAGGAGCAAATGTATAAATATTTGGGAACTGAATAATAAAGCATGAACAAATGTAAATAAAACCTAGTAAGGAATATTTCAGAAGACTAAAATTAATACTGAAAACAGCCCTGATATCTAGGAACAAAGTCCAAGCTATAAACTAATTTGTTCTTCCTGTTCTAACTTACAGTTTTGGGGTGATTGACTGGCCCAA